>NC_142471.1:47853333-48156363 GCF_049115385.1 Moschus berezovskii | reverse complement strand
GGTTGCAGTGCCCTTCACAAATATGATGCATATATTTTGTCTAATGATCACAGAAACACTGTAAAATAAGTTATCCTCCTTTTGGATTTTTTATTTTAAGGATGAGACTATTTAAGCAATCTGCCCAAGAACACACTACATAGAAGGCTAAACTGGGGGTTACAATCTATTTCAGTGTAACAATCATTAAATCCCAATGCATATATTGCAAGTCCACTTTTTGTCAGAAATTGTGCAAGAGCTAATGAGGAAGATGCAGTCTCTTAAAAAAGAATACATTTTTCAGTAGAGTAGATGAAAATACTGGAGAAGGCAATAGCAAGCCACTCCAGTACTCTTACCTAGAAAATCCCATGGATGGAGGAGCCTGGCAGGCTGCAGTCCATGGGGTCACTCAGTCGTGTCTGACTTTCACTTTTCACTTTCACGCATTGGAGAAGGAAATGGCAACCCACTCCAGTGTTCTTGCCTGGAGAATCCCAGGGACGGGGGAGCCTGGTAGGCTGCCGTCTATCGGGTCGCGCAGAGTCGGACACGACTGAAGCGACTTAGCAGCAGCAGCAGATGAAAATACAAGTATTCTATATATGTAGATACCATGCTAACAGCATAAAGGTAGTGCAGTGGAGCTTGAAGAAACAAGGACAAAGTGGAGAAAAATAAAATTCAGATAAAATCTCACCTCAGGGTGTCCTGCTCTCCCAGGTACAAGTTCAGCACAAAGACAAAATGATAAAGAGTAGATATATCTGCCATTTCTCATATATGTGATTCCATTTCTTTCCTCTAGCTCCTCCCACGTGTGTGCTCTTAGTTGCTCATATAGCTGACTCTTTGTGATGCTATGGATTGTAGCTCCTCTCTCCGTGGGATACTTTAAGCAAGAATACTGGAGTGGGTTGTCATTTCCTCCTCCAGGGATCTTCCCACCCCAAGGGTTGATTCTGCATCTCCTGTGTCTCCTGCATTGCAGGTGGATTCTTTACCTGATGAGCCATTGGGGAGACATAAAACTGCAGGTGATTGCATCAACTGAATGCCCTTGTAGCAAGTATGAACTTGCTGTCCTCTCTTTGCTAGTGTTTCAAAGAGAAAAGTATCTATTCAAAATTTTGGAAAGTATTTTCAAATGAAATGGAGAAGTTCCACATGTCAAAAAAGGTTCCATGAAAAAGCCAAAGTATGATAAAATAATAAAACAGATTTAAATAAAGAGTATTTAGGCCATAAATAGTAATAGGCCAGAATATTGGAGTGGGTAACCTTTCCCGTCCCCAGGGTATCTTCCCAACCCAGGGATCAAACCCAGGTCTCCTGCATTGCAGGAAGATTCTTTACCAGCTGAGCCACCAGGGAAGCCCAAATAAATAGTGGCACCCTGTCCCAGTAACTCAAACATACAGATATGTTGAGAAAGTTGTAAGTCTTAGGCGAGCTTGGCATGGATGAGAATCGATTAACAGTGCACATAATGTTTATCTTGGGGATCTTGCTAAAGGATCAATGTATTCTGACGAATATAGCTTTGGTTTATACCAATTTTTGAAAACCTTAATTACAAGTTTCTGTATTTTCTAGCAGTTTTTTCCTTTGCTAATCTGTTTTTGTTCAGTCACTCAGTTGTGTCTAACTTTTTGCAACCTCATGGACTGCAGCATGCCAGGCTTCCCTGACCTTCACCATCTCCTGAAATTTGCTCAAACTCTTGTCCATTGAGTTGATGATGCCATCCAACCATCTCATCCTCTCTCAACCCCTTCTTATCCTGCTATCAATCTTTCCCAGCATCAGGGTCTTTTCCAATGAGTCAGTTCTTCACATCACGTAGCCAAAGTATTGGAGCTTCACCTTCAGGATCAGTACATCCAACGAATATTCAGGGTTGACTTCCTTGAGGATTGACTGGTTTGATCTTCTTGTAGTCCAAGGTACTCTCAGGAGTATTCTCCAGCATCACAATTCAAAAGCATCAATTCTTCAGTGCTCAGTTTTCTTTAGGCTCCAACTCTTACATCTGTATATGACTACTGGAAAAACAATAGTTTTGACTATTTGACCTTTGTTGGCAAAGTAATGTCTCTCCTTTTTAATATGCTGTCTAGGTTTTTCATAGTTTTCCTTCCAACGAGCAAGTGTCTTACTTTTATGGCTGCAGTCACCATCTACAGGAAACACTTACAAGAGTTAAATTGGCACATTGCAGCTGTGTTGCCTGAGACATGATCTAATAGATGATGCATCACATCAACAAGGGGAGGGGAGATATTCCTTGTCACGTTTAGTTGTTCATGCTGTGCAATAACGCAATATCTTTTGTCATATAATATTCCTTCCAAGATAAGGGTGATTAAGGATTACAAAGACCTTATTACCATCCACAGTCTGTTCTTTTAGTGACTCCTGACTGTAACAGGAGCCTCCTGTAAAGGGCTTCCTCGGTGGCTAAGCCAGTAAACAATCCGCCCGCAATGTGGGAGACCTGGGTTTGATCCCTGGATTGGGGAAATCCCCTGGAGAAGGGAACCGCTACCCACTCCAGTATTCTAGCCTGGAGAATTCCAAGGACTACACTGTGTAGTCCATGGGGTCCCAAAGAGTCAAACACGACCGAACAACTTTCACTTTAACTTTGTAACTATATGACAAGGTTTTTGTTTACTTATTTTTTGTCTAGTAACTTTATCCACCCAATTAATGCTACCTAGAAGTTCCATTTTAGCCTGGAAATTTTCTTCACACACACTCTAACGCCTCTCATTTAGTTGACCCACTCTCCTTTGCTTTTCAATTTTAGATGGTACTACTTCTGAAAAGTCTTCCCTGACCGGCCCAACATGGACCCAATATCCACCTATGTACCACCTTATCACCCAATACACCATTATATAAACACATGTAACTAGTTATCTAGCTGTCTCCCCATTGGAAATGTGTTCCTAAGGGCATAAAATGGAGAAGGAAATGGTAACCCACTCCATTATTCTTGCCTGGAGAATCCCATGGACGGAGAAGCCTGGTAGGCTACAGTCCACGGGGTCACAAAGAGTCGGACACGACTTAGTGACGAAACCGAACGGAACGGAACGGAAGGGCATGAAAAGGGTTTTCTTCTCTTTTGCTCATTACTGTATCTCAGACTGGCCTAAAACCTAACATTTGGTAGGTTCTTCAACAAAAATTCATTGAATGAAACTGTAGTGTCCTCCATCTAGAATGAATTTATATTCAGGTATAGGTTTTCATCTTTACCAATTATCAATTCCAGTATTTTTAATAAATTGTTGATTAGGCTAATAATCAAGTGTTTGTTTTCTTTAATTTAGATTCTAGGTTTCTTAGTTTGTCTCACTTACCTATAGTACGAAGCATGGAACCAATTATGAATGAGGACCTACTCCTTGTCTCTTAGATTAATCTGTTTTTTATATCTCTCTCCGATAACCCTGTCGTATAAGGGGAACAATTGTTTTCAAAGTCTAAAAGTTCTATTCCAGTATGTTTTTCTTAAGCAAATTTCTATAATTGCCAAAGTGATTAATAGTGCCATAAGTTACTATTTGAAAGTTGTTACCTATTGTATTATCACAGTTTGCTACTAAGATTATTAAGTCATCTTAATAAATTCTCTAACCTGCATTTGAAAAGAAAAATTGATCTCAAAGAGATAATGAAAATTAGGATACATATCTTCTCTGTAAATTTTAAGTTCCAGTATCAGAATCTCCACAAATTAGAAACAGCACCTTTCTCCTGAGTAGAAAATATTATAAGGAAAAAAACTTCAGGATATTCAGTTCAGTTCAGTTCAGTCGCTCAGTCGTGTCCGACTCTCCGCGACCCCATGAATCACAGCACGCCAGGCCTCCCTGTCCATCACCAACTCCCGGAGTACACTCAAACTCATGTCCACAGAGTCGGTGATGCCATCCAGCCATCTCATTCTCCGTCGTCCCCTTCTCCTCCCGCCCCCAACCTTTCCCAGCATCAGAGTCTTTTCCAGTGAGTCAACTCGTCGCATGAGGTGGCCAAAGTACTGCAGTTTCAGCTTTAGCATCAGTCCCTCCAATGAACATCCAGGATTGATCTCCTTTAGAATGGACTGGTTGGATCTCCTTGCAGTATAAGGGACTCTCAAGAGTCTTCTCCAACACCACAGTTCAAAAGCATCGATTCTTCGGCGATCAGCTTTCTTCACAGTCCAACTCTCACATCCATACATGACCACGGGAAAAACCATTGCCTTGACTAGACGGACCTTGGTCGGCAAAGTAATGTCTCTGCTTTTTAATATATTATCAAGGTTGGTCATAACTTTCCTTCCAAGGAGCAAGCGTCTTTTAATTTCATGGCTGCAATCAGCATCTGCAGTGATTTTGGAGCCCAAAAAAACAAAGTCTGACACTGTTTCCACTGTTTTTCCATCTATTTCCCATGAAGTGATGGGACCAGATGCCATGATCTTTGTTTTCTGAATGTTGAGCTTCAAGCCAACCTTTTCACTCTCCTCTTTCACTTTCATCAAGAGGCTTTTGAGTTCCTCTTCACTTTCTGCCATAAGGGTAGTGTCATCTGCATATCTGAGGTTATTGATATTTCTCCCAGCAATCTTGATTCCAGCTTGTGCTTCTTCCAGCCCAGCGTTCCTCATGATGTACTCTGCATATAAGTTAAATAAGCAAGGTGACAATATACAACCTTGACGCACTCCTTTTCCTATTTGGAACCAGTCTGTTGTTCCATGACCGGTTCTAACTGTTGCTTCCTGACCTGCATACAGGTTTCTCAAGAGGCAGGTCAGGATATTGGGGAAGAGTATTTAATCATCTGGATTAAAAATCCAGCTGTCACTTAGAATCTATGTTCCTAAGAACTGCTTAAACATAATTACCTGATTTGTAAAGGATAAATAATAATTCTTACTTTGGAAGGTTTGGCATGGATTACAAATATCATGTACCAGACACCTAGAACAAATATTTGAGATCTTGTTAAGAACTCAATAACAGGTAAACTATATGACTGATGAAGATTTTGAGTTATGTTTCACATTATATTAATGATATATGCCTGAAAACATTTATTAAAAGGCAATGTTTTTATTGAAAATCCTTTAATAATACTGGTAATCATTATACTTGGAAACTTTTATCTCTGGGGGAAAATGTTTTAGATATTTTTTAAATGTGAGAACTTTTCAAAATCAAATGTTTTAAGGAGACAAAAGAGGATAGTTTTAAAATATAATAAAACATGTTAAAAGTCATAAATGATCCATATAAAGAAGCTGATATAAGTTTTATTCCTAGCACAGTAATACTCCCCGATTTTTTTCTCTGATACCAGAGTGTGACTGGGTTGGTAATCACACGGTTGGCCATCACACTTTGCCACAAAGATAAAGGTTTTATACAAACTAAAGTAAAGCTCCTATCATAAAGGAATTGTTCTTAGTTTTTTGGGAAGTTCTATAACCATTTACAAATCTAATAAAGGTATGGCATCTTTCACCAAAACCATATAACATGTCAGAAGATCTATCTATGAGCCCCGAGGTAAAAACCTCTGCATTAGAAAGCTACACTTAGTGATGCTGTGTGAGTTCCTGGTGCCTCACCATGTTTTCCTGAGATAAAAACACATACCTCAAACAATTATCCCTGGCAAGTTAAAAATCCAGATATCACCACAAAATTTTGAGATTTGCCTCAAGATATTCATTTGCTTTGAAGTGAAGTGAAGAGATCATGGCATCTGGTCTCATCACTTCATGGGAAATAGATTAAAAAACAGTGGAAACAGTGTCAGACTTTATTTTTGGGGGGCTCCAATATCACTGCAGTTGCTGATTGCAGCCATGAAATTAAAAGACGCTTACTCCTTGGAAGGAAAGTTATGACCAACCTTGATAGTATATTAAAAAGCAGAGACATTACTTTGCCAACCAAGGTCCGTCTAGTCAAGGCTATGGTTTTTCCCGTGGTCATGTATGGATGTGAGAGTTGGACTGTGAAGAAAGCTGATCGCCGAAGAATTGATGCTTTTGAACTGTGGTGTTGGACAAGACTCTTGGGAGTCCCTTGTACTGCAAGGAGATCCAACCAGTCCATTCTAAAGGATATCAATCCTGTGTGTTCATTGGAAGGACTGATGCTAAAGCTGAAACTGCAATACTTTGGCCACCTCATGCAACGGGTTGACTCACTGGAAAAGACTCTGATGCTAGGAAAGGTTGAGGTAGAGGGGAGAAGGGGACGACAGAGAATGAAATGGCTGGATGGCATCACCGACTCTGTGGACATGAGTTTGAGTGAACTCCTGGAGTTGGTGATGGACAGGGAGGCCCGGCATGCTGTGATTCATGGGTTCGCGGAGAGTCGGACACAACTAAGCAACTGAACTGAACTGAACTGAAGTGACGTGAAAGTCAATCAGTCATGTCTGACTCTTTGCAACCCATGGACTAGACAGTCCATGGAATTCTCCAGGCCAGAATACTGGAGTGGGTAGCCTTTTCCTTTTCCAGGGGATCGTCCCACCCAGGGATCAAACCCAGGTCTCCCGCATTGCAGGCAGATTCTTTATCAGCTGAGCTACAGGGGAAGCCCAAGAATACTAGAGTGGGTAGCCTATCCCTTTTCCAGCTTATCTTCCCCAGAAATTAAACCGGGGTCGCCTGCATTGCAGGCGGATTCTTTACCAACTGAGCTATCAGGGAAGTACGGCTTTCTTTATTTTACTCAAAACTTTATTTTGTAGCTTTTTCTATTATAAGATTTAAAGTATTTCTTCTTAGTTGAGGGAAAAAACTCATAAATCTAAAATCTATCAAAATGGTCACCTTGAAGAAAACAATTTCTTAGAGCCCTTTGAATCTGTTTCTCCCATCTGTAAATTAAGATGATGACACATGACATGTCTAATCATGGGCTGACTATGAAAAACCACTAAGACCATGAATATAGCAGTAATAATAATAATTACAAAATTACATAATAAATTACATATTAAAATTATTATTGAAAGTTATTATTATCATTACAAGTTATTTTCCAGTTATTTTGTGCCAGACTCTTTGCTAAGTAACATACATGCATAAATTCATTGAATTCTTACATATATCCAATGAAGTAGGTCTACTGCTGTTCTCAATACATATGAGGAAATGGTACAGAGAGGGAAGCAACTTGTACAAAATCAAAGTGCTAATAGGGATGCAGTCAGGATTCAAATCAAGGCAGTCTGATGACAGAATAAAGACTCTTAAGTGTTACAATAAATTCCTTGCTTTAAGAGCCATACTTGAAAGATCTGTAAATAATACCTAAGAAGTTATTGCTATGTACCAATGCATGAAACATCTGTAAACCATATAGAATGGTAAAGGTTGAGAAATTTTTAAAAATGCCTATACACAGAAAAGACTGGCAATTCTGTTGTTATGGTGTGATGTAAGGTAATGAATATGGCAAGTCTTTTTCACTTGGCTATGGTTCATCTCTGCAGCTATGATAACAAGTCTTGATTAGACTTTAGAGAACTGATCTATTGGGATGTTTCCTCAGTTACTGGGTATTGATGCTATTCTGTTCATTTAAAGCAGTGGATAAAGTTGAACCAAATTTTCCACATGTCTAAAGTAGACTTAAAAATTTATGATAGACACATGGTATCTGGCTTAGACTGCACTGTGGCTCAGTTCAGTTCAGTTCAGTCGCTCAGTCGTGTCCGACTCTCCGCGACCCCATGAATCAAGTACCGTGGCTAGCCAGCTGATAAATGTGAAACCAGCTCCCTTTCAGAAAGTTAGACTCCAAGTCTCAGGAGGATTATTTTGGGCAATGTCATCTCATTATACATCCCTGAAATTCATTGCTGTAGAGAAAGATGTGTCTGTGTGATCCTATAGAGAAAGAACACGAAGTATTTTGTTCAGCTTTCTAGCTTCCACCTTTCTTTCTTTTTCCTGCTGTGCTGAACTGTATCCACTACTGTGACAAATCTTAGCATTAACTGTAGTTTATGTTGAGTCATATGAATCCTGCTAATGAATCATCAAACTGATAGGTGGTTTTGGGATTGCTGATGCTCATGATAACAAGTAAACACTAGAAATGGTTTTAAATCTGTTTGCCCAATCTATTGCAGTTGTATAGCCATGGTGCCTGTAAAGATCAAAATGTTTTAAGCCTGGCTGATCAATGACATTAAGCTTCCATAAACACATCCTGACTCTTTGAAAGTCAGTGGATGGACTATGGACTCTGGTCAGTGATTATTCCTCTAAGGCTGATGTCAATCCATTTCTTTTCTGAAGTCAATATAAACATGTTTAAACAACTGGTATATATGCACGCATATCTGTAACCAACAAAATTCGAAAACTGACTCTTTCCGAATATCTTATATAATTTTAGCAAATTGCTTTGCTACATAAGACTATCCCAGTAGAATGTCTTTACCCAAGCAATGAATTCAGCTTTTTGCTTTCATATATTGAGTGTTCACTTTGTCTTTCAATGAGGTCGTTGAAACTAGTGGTGATATGAAAACAAGAACTGAGACTTGGATTTATATCCCAGCTCTGCCACTTACCAGCTATGACTTTCATTCAGCTAATCTCCTTTACCCCTTGCTTCTTCAGTTAAAAATTGTGAACAGCAAAAGAGACACAGATGTATAAAACAGTCTTTGGGACTCTGTGGGAGAGGGTGAGGGTGGGATGGTTTGGGAGAATGGCATTGAAACATGTATATTATCATATGTGAAACGAATTGCCAGTTCAGGGTTGATGCATGTTACAGGATGCTCGGGGCTGGTATGCGGGGATGACCCAGAGGGAGGATAAGGGGAGGAGGGAGGTGGGAGGGGGGTTTGGGAGGGGGAACTCATGTACACCCAGGGTGGATTCATGTCAATGTATGGCAAAACCAACCAATATAATATTGTAAAATAATTAGCCTTCAATAAAATTTTTAAAAAAATTGTGAATAAAAATATCTATTTTGGGGGTCTAGTATTGAAAAAAATCCATATTAGTTGCCGAAAATTAGGCAACT
This sequence comes from Moschus berezovskii, assembly GCF_049115385.1. Classification (NCBI taxonomy): domain Eukaryota; kingdom Metazoa; phylum Chordata; class Mammalia; order Artiodactyla; family Moschidae; genus Moschus; species Moschus berezovskii. Next base: position 48,147,307 of record NC_142471.1, on the reverse strand, counting down.
TTTTTGATGCTATCTATTTTATACCAATAAATCCAATGTTGCTTAGGCAATTATACCCTTTTCAGTTTTCCTACTTATATAGGACATGGAAACATACACATATATAGGATATGGAAATATATACACATATATTACATGGACAATATGTCAATAAAGAATTTGACATATGAACAATATATTTATTTGAAATGTTATTTTATAATTTTAAAGACAATTTAAATTTTTGAAAAATATTCTTGTTTAATGCATAATTGTTAAACTCTATATACCCTTTGCATTACTGAGTTAAAAGAGACCTTGGAAACTCTGAATTTATACATTTGTTATTTGGATGAGAAACAGGAGTCTCAGACAATTTAGGTGACTTGTCCAAAGTCACAAAGTACTAAACTCCTGGCAGAGCATGAGCTGACTATTGGTTTAGTGCCATTTCCCCCATACTATGCATCCTTCAGTGGTTTTCCCAGGATTATAAACTTACTAGTTTTCTGGGGTGATTATTTACTTTAGAAATAGCAGTTACTTCATTGTGTTTTATAGGTTTACAAAAAAACTGCCTGAATAATTGGCTTCTTTTTCCAGCCTGAGCTGCAATATAAGGTAAAATTGATTTTTTTTCAAAATCAGAGAGCTTGTTTTACCAAATCAAATTAAAAAAAAAAAAAACCTCCTTATCAATGCCTAGCAACAGAAATCAAAGCCTGATAACAATACACATTTTCCAAATTAAAGCATATTAAACTGTATATTTACTTAGCAAACCAGAATTTATTAGATACACGTGCTTTCCACTAATATGTTTATTGAATATAGTTTGAACAAGAGCAAGTCTCTAATAACTTTCCAAAATACTTTATAAGGTCAGCATTATTTACATATTTAACAGCATTAAATAAAAGGAAAACCAATCTAATTATAATTCCTTTGGGGTGTCCTTCAGGCTGTCATGATCTAAGAAACATATTTTCAAAGCTATATCCTCTAATGTCCTGCATCCAATGTGCTTTCAAGGTGGGGATTAACTCAGAATTAATAGCATACTTCAAGAGAGGTTACTGATAGGATATATTTAAATATCTTCCCCAAAAGGCAGTCAAGCCTTGAAAGAACAATGTAAGTGGGAAATTTTTACTAAACTTGACTTGAAGGAAGAAAGTGTACAGAGACAGTATAGTTTTTGTAGTTATACAGACAAAATTTCAATTAAAAAAAATTAACTATTGACACTAGTTATGTGGCCTTTAGTCCATTGCTTAGCTTCTCAATATACCAGTTTCCTCACATATTAATGTAAGTATAGTGAGATCTTAGGGATTCCCTGGTGGCTCAGTTGGTAAAGAATCCACCAGCAATGCAGGACACCCAGTTTCAATTCCAGGTCAAGAAGATCTGCTGGAGAAAGGATAGGCTACCCACTCCAGTATTCCAACCTGGAGAATTCCTTGGACAATTCCATGGGGTCACAAAGGGTCAGTCACAACTGAGCGACTTTCACTTTCATCAGTTGAGACTGATGATGTACATGGTGAAACCTACTAGACACTACCCTTATGGCAGAAAGTGAAGAGGAACTCAAAAGCCTCTTGATGAAAGTGAAAGAGGAGAGTGAAAAGGTTGGCTTGAAGCTCAACATTCAGAAAACAAAGATCATGGCATCTGGTCCCATCACTTCATGGGAAATAGATAAAAAAACAGTGGAAACAGTGTCAGACTTTATTTTTTTGGGCTCCAAAATCACTGCAGATGCTGATTGCAGTCATGAAATTAAAAGACGCTTACTCCTTGGAAGGAAAGTTATGACCAACCTTGATAATATACTAAAAAGCAGAGACATTACTTTGCCAACCACGGTCCGTCTAGTCAAGGCTATGGTTTTTCCCATGGTCATGTATGGATGTGAGAGTTGGACTGTGAAGAAAGCTGATCGCCGAAGAATTGATGCTTTTGAACTGTGGTGTTGGAGAAGACTCTTGAGAGTCCCTTGTACCTCAAGGAGATCCAACCAGTCCATTCTAAGGGAGATCGATCCTGGGTGTTCATTGGAAGGACTGATGCTAAAGCTGAAACTGCAATACTTTGGCCACCTCATGCGACGAGTTGACTCACTGGAAAAGACTCTGATGCTGGGAAAGGTTGGGGGCGGGAGGAGAAGGGGACGGCAGAGAATGAGATGGCTGGATGGCATCACCGACTCTGTGGACATGAGTTTGAGTGAACTCCAGGAGTTGGTGATGGACAGGGAGGCCTGGCGTGCTGTGATTCATGGGGTCGCGGAGAGTCGGACACGACTGAGCGACTGAACTGAACGGAACTGAACTAGATGAATGATTAGTATTTAGTATTAAATGAGATAATAAGGAAAACCAGTTATCATTACTTAAAATGAAAAATTTTATTATGGAGGTATTATATAGTTATTGCTGATGATAGATGACAGTGGTGATGATGGTAGTGATGAAAATATAGCAGTAATGATCTAGATGGGAATGATGGTGATTCACTATTTTACCAGAGGCACACAACCATTTAATTACCTCAAAGTAGACAATATATATGGGTAGAATCAAAACAAAAGGATATTACTCATAGACTCATTACTTAGAGATCCTTGGACTCACCCTTCTATTGGCACACAGTTCATAAAGTGGAAGACCTACCATCATATTAGGGCTGATGGTAGAATTCTGAAGATACTGACTGAAATTCGCAATATCCAAGACAGTATTTTTATCTCTGAATCTAAGCAAACAATAGCTTAAACTCCCACCTTCTGCACTCAAACTAACCTTTTTTCAAGAATGTTCAGTTCAGTGCAGTCGCTCAGTTGTGTCTGACTCTTTGCAACCCCATGGACCACAGTACGCCAGGCCTCTCTGTCCATCACCAACTCGCAGAGTCTACTCAGACTCATCTCCATTGAGTCGTTGATGCCATCCAACCATCTCATCCTCTGTCATCCCCTTCTCCTCCTGCCTTCAATTTTTCCCAGCATCAGGGTCTTTTCAAATGAGTCAGCTCTTTGCATCAGGTGGCCAAAGTATTGGAGTTTCAGTTTCAACATCAGTCCTTCCAATGAACACTCAGGCCTGATCTCCTTTAGGATGGACTGGTTGGACCTCCTTGCATTCCAAGGGACTCTCAAGAGTCTTCTCCAACACCACAGTTCAAAAGCATCAATTCTTTGGTGCTCAGCTTTCTTTATAGTCCAACTCACATCTATACATGACTATTGGAATGTTACTGCACTTAATTCTCACAGTCTACATTTCAACCAAAATCTCACATTTGTATATGGAACTGGTCAAAGAGCCTTACAAAATGTCTGAGATGATATTTTGTAGGCATAAAGTTTTCTGTTCAAAGTGCTCAAGAGCCAGAAATACACCTGTATTAAAGAGATCAAAAAAAGTTAAGAAAATAAAACTTTGATGGGATTGAGTTAGGCAGGAAGGAAGATACCTCACAATAAATGGTGATAAGACTTTTCTCCTCTTTGCCATTTCTAGATTTTGTCTGAAAGGAGAGTAGAACTGTCTTGCCAATTTTTGTACCCACCTTTTCCCTCTCCCACTTGCTTTTAGGAATTCTTGATCTTATAGGCAAAAGTACCCAGAATAAGAGTTTAAATCTTGTCAAATATAATATATGATTAGAACTTTGAGCTTTAGAACACCAGTTTTCTTGCTAACAAATAAAGGTAATATGAAAAATGTTTCATAGCAACAGTTACACAATATTCTTAATAACTGCTTATTATTATTTTTATAACTCATCACTAACACTATTGTGATAATTAATTAAGGCAGTACTGGAAACAATATACACAAAATTACTTAGCTGCTTGCTAAGTGAAGAAAGGTTGAAGAAAATATCTCTCAGATCAGTGTCATGAGCAATCTGGCTGACTACAATCTTTAAAAACTCTCTACAAGAAAAAGAGCAGAAATCAAGTATATGATGCTTGACTGAGGTCTTAAAAACTTATTTGACATTTGGCCAACTTGCTGTGGGGTTTGTGTGGGATGAGTAGATGTAAATAGGTTTTATATAAACAGATGCAAAGCTCTTTACTGTAAAAAACTGGATTCATAAATATGAATTTTATTGCAGTTGAAAGTAAGTGCTTTTTCTTTGCACTCCCAGTCATGAAATTTCATAAACCATGATTTTATCATCCTAGTCAATGGAGCAATAATTCAATACTCCCCACATTTTAATAAAGTTGTGTGATTTAGAATAAATTTTGTTTTAAAATCACTATGGAATAAAGATTCTAATATATATATATGAAGAATTTTATTATATTTTTCCTCCTAAAAAGAAACAAAAAACCCCACATCTTAATAGCTACAAAAATAAAGGAATTATTCTTTTTTTTTTTATCTTGAACCCCCTTCCCACCTCCCTCCCCATCCCGTCCCTCTGGTTCATCCCAGTACACCAGCCCCAAGCATCCTATATCATGCATCAAACCTGGACTGGCAATTCATTCACATGGTCTTATTCTTTGTTGGATTTTTCTGGCTTCCTAAAATGCATCTTGTACGACTGTGCTTAGTTTGAAAAGAAGGATAGATGCAGGATGACCCCATAAATGAAAAGAACCGATCACTCTGGCTGTTGATAGGCAGATCCTCCTATTCTGTTTCATTGTCACATGGATTCCAATAACTTCCCTCCAGGAGTCTGTGCTGATTACTCCAGAAATGGGGATGCCCATCTTCCTTTATTTCATTTATAAACTAAATGGATAGTTTTCAGTTGTTGATCAGGCTGTGAAAAGTCTATAGAAAAGTGCTTTGAGCATTTCACAGCAATTAAGAGTGGTAATTGCTACAGGCTCAGATTTGCCCACTTCATTCCACACTATGAGAAACTGGGGTGACCACCCTGTCTCAATCTGTGAAAAGTTCCTGAGGGCATAAAGCAAAGACAGCAACACGCCAGTGGCTCTCTCCATTTCAGCAGAGGCATTCTCAGTTATTATCCTTTGCTGTGGTCTATATCATCTGTCAGATCAATAAATCCCAAATGATAGATTCTTGAAGAACTTTTATTGGGAAGACTTGTATGGGGTATGTGAGCATCCAAAGCAGAAGTGGAGGGTCTAGTTCCCTTTACAGTTCTGATACAGGATGATGAGATCTTAGACAAGGCAGTTACCCTCTGTGTCTCTGTGTTCACAAATTACTAGTTTTTCAATATTATGTCTGCTTATACTTTGGGATACAAAGAGAAATGGTGAGTTCTTGCCAGTAATGCATGTGATTTTCTATAATGTGCAAACTTCAGTTAGGATTAAAATAATGTTATATTAATAAAATGCAATAGAGAATATATTTAGCACTAAAAATAATGTTTGCAAGGATTTTTCATGAACAAATTAATTGTCATAATATAAATTAAGTAATGACAAACCACAAATAACACTATATTGTGGGGGGCGGTTTTAATTTTTGTTCATTCTATACTTTGTCTTCTACAAATTTAGAAGAAAATGCACCAAAGTGAAAATAATATTTGTATCTGATCATTTTCATTTCTTTGAATTTTCTGAATTTTTTCACAGTTAATAAATTGTTAGTATGGAAATTCACCAAAGAAAAACAGGCATTTCTACATGTACAGCTCTTAAGATCTAGGCCCTTGTTGTTGTTGTTGTTCAGTTGCTAAGTCGTGACGGACTCTTTGTGACCCCGTGGACTACAGCATGCCAGGTTCTTCTGTCCTCCATTATCTCCTGGAGTTTGCTCGGATTTATTGTCGTTGAGTCAGTGATGCTGTCTAACAATCCATCCTCTGTCACCCCCTTTTCCTCCTGTCCTCAATCTTCCTCAGCATCAGGGTCTTTTCTGATGAGTTGGCTCTTTGCATCAGGTGGCCATTGTATTGGAGCTTCAGCTTTAGCAACAGCCCATCCAATGAACATTCAGGGTTGATGTCCTTTATGAATGGCTGGTTTGATCTCCTTGCAATCCAAGGGAATTTCAGGAGTCTTCTCCAGGACCACAGTTCAAAAGTATGAATTCTTCAGTGCTCAGTCTTCTTTATGGTCCAACTCTCACATCTGTACATGACTACTGGAAAAACCATAGCTTTGTGGACTTTTGATATCTCTGCTTTTAAATATTCTGTCTAGGTTTATCATTGATTTCCCCCCAAGGAGCAAGTGTCTTTGAATTTCTTCTCCATAGCACTGTCTGTAGCAATTTTGAGGCCCAAGAAAATAGTCTGTTACTTCTACTTTTTCCCTTCTATTTACCATGAAGTGATGGGACTGAATGGCATGATCTTAGTCTTTTTCTATGTTGAGTTTCAAGCAAGGTTTTTACTCTCCTCTCTCACCCTCATCAAGATGCTCTTCAGTTCCTCTTCATTTTCTGTCATTAGAGTGTATCATCTGCATAACTAAGGTTGCTGATATTTCTTCCAGCAATCTTGATCCCAGCTTGTGAGTCATCCAGCTTGGCATTTCAAATGATCTACTCTGCATATAAGTTAAATAAGCAGAGTGACAATATATAGCCTTGTCATACTCCTTTCCCAATTTGGAACCAGTCATTTGTTTCACATCTGGTTCTAACTGTTGCTTCTTGACCCACATACAAGTTTCTCAGGAGGCAATAAGGTGGTCTGGTATTTTCCTCTCTTTAATAATTTTCCATTTTTTTGGTGATCCACACAGCCAAAGGCTTTAGTATAATCAGTGAAGCAGAAGTAGATGCTTTTCTGGAACACCCTTGCTTTCTCGATGATCCAACAAATGTTGACAATTTGATTTCTGGTTCCTATGCCTCTTTGAAACCCAGGTTGTATATCTGGAAGTTCTTGTTTCATGTACTGCTGAAGCCTATCTTGAAGAGTTTTGAGCATAACCTTGCTAGCATGTGAAATGAGCACAATTGTATGATAGTTTAAACATTCTTTGGTATTTCCCTTCTTTGGATTAGAATGAAACTGACCTTTTCCAATCCTGTTGCCACTGCTGTGTTTTCCAAATTTGCTGACATACTGAGTATAGCACTTGAACAGCATCATCTTTTATGCTTCTCTATCACTTTCTTTACATTTTTGTTCAATATAATTATATAAACTATGTTCAGAACATCTGTCCCCCACCAAAGCAACTCTCTTGATCATTTTCTGTACAGAAGATCTGAACTTGATTCTTTCCTGAAATAAAAAGAAAAGATGTACTTTCTGCTTCAAATAAACAGATGAAAAACATTTACCACAGTGGTTTATTTTCTTGGGCTCCAAAATCACTCAGGATGGTGACTGTAGCCATGAAATTAAAGGACGATTGCTCCTTGGAAGGAAAGCTATGTCCAACCTAGACAGCATATTAAAAAGCAGAGACATTACTTTGGCAACAAAGGTCCATCGAGTCAAAGCTATGGTTTTTCCAGTAGTCATGTGTATGTGAGAGTTGGACCATAAAGAAAGCTGAGCACCAAACAATTGATGCTTTTGAACTGTGGTGTTGGAAAAGACTCTTGAGAGTCCCTTGGGCTTCAAGGAAATAAAACCAGTCAATCCTAAAGGAAATCAGTCCTAAATACTTATTGGAAGAACTGATGTTGAAACTGAGGCTCCAATCCTTTGGCCACCTGATGTGAAGAGCAGACTCATTGGAAAAGACCCTGATGCTGGGAAAGATTGAAGGCAGGAGGAGAAGGGGATGACAGAGGATGAAATGGTTGGATGGCATCACCAACTCCATGGACATGAGTTTGAGCAAGCTCTGGGAGTTGGTGATGTACAGGGAAGCCTGGTGTGCTGTAGTACATGGTGTCTCAAAGTGTTGGATGCGACCAAGCAACTGAACCAAACTGAACCACAATGCTTATTCAGAAAATATCATATTTACTTGCTGAATATTCAAGTTTCTTTGGGCTCTACATTCAATGTAGGCAAACCATCTAATTGATTAGAGCTCTTAGCTTAAAATCTTACTTAAAAAAGAATTTTTCTCTCTGTATGTATGCTCAGTCACTTCAGTCATGTCAGACTCTTTAAGATACTACAGACTGTAGCCCACTGGGCTCTTTTGTCCATGGGATTCTCTAGGCAATAATATTGAAATGGGTCACCATGCCCTCCTCCAGGGTATCTTCCAGACACTGGAATGAAACCCACACCTCATGTCTTCTGCATTGGCAGTCGGCTTCTTTACCACTAACACCACGTGGAAAGTCTTTTTCTCTCTCTGAAAGTGAAGTCGCTCAGTCATGTTTGACTCTTTGTGACCCCAAGGACCATAACCCCATGGACTGTTAGACTCCTCTGTCCATGGGATTCTCCAGGCAAGAATACTTGATTGGGTTGTCATTTCCTTCTCCAGGGGATCTTTCCAACACAGGGATTGAACCCAGGTCTCCCACACAGCAGGCATACTTTTACAGTCTCAGCCAGTAGCAGCTCCTTTTGTCTCTCTACTAATTCCTAATTTTGAAAGTTTTATTAATGAGGTGAATCTGTCACATGTAAATCTCCCTCTCCGGTCAAGTTACCCTGGTATCTATTCTGGATATTAGTTGACTACCAAAATAATGGATATTCAATTAGTATCAGTGACAGTATGCTGTAACAATATTCCTTGGCATATGATTCTTCAAATGTTTCAATAGAAGTAATCCAAGGGCTAAGAGGCAAAATTCTGAAAGTAAGCATTCCATATCCAGTTGGTTGTGTAAATAGACTACTTTACTGCTAGGTATCCTGGGGTTATGAACATGCTAATGTGCATCAATAATCTAAAAAAGGGAGTAAATACCTTGTGTAGCATTTCTCCAAATTATTTAATAAAAATAGTTACTCAAGGGACCTTTCCTTTTTAATCCATACTCATTGTTCTCTAGTATTTAGTAGCACGGTTTGGGAAATGCTCTAACAAGCAGGACTGGATCAGTTTTTGAGATTTCAGAGATGAGGTTTATATGGTTCATTCTGTGCCATGCATTTCAGCTTGATGTTTCTGAAATGAATCAAGGAGCCTGGCCAGAATAATTCATACTGGAAGGTTATCACAAGTAAAATGTCAGGCAAAAAAAATTCAAGCATAAATAAAGACCTTTACATAAAGACCACTGTTTTTGTTTATTCATAGAAACTTTTCTTAAAGACAAAATCCAACGGCTTTGATCTTATTTGGAAGGCCCGAAAGAAATCCTCCCATAGTGTACCATCAGACTCTCTTATCACACTCAGCCTGGGTTTGCCAGCTATGTGAGCCTGAGATTTAGGATTATGAGGACATCAACCAATAATACACGTAGGGCTTTAACTTCTGGACTCATTGTTGTAGGCAGAATAACAACCACTCAAAAGATGTTCCTTTCGTAATCCCAGGAATCTGTGAATACACTGTTACATGACAAAGGAGTTGCACATGGAATTAATGTTGCTTATTAGCTGACAATGAAACAGATAGATTATCCTGTATTTTCCAAATGGTTCCAATGTCAATACAAAAGTTTAGAAAAATGGAACGACACATCAGAAGAGAGATTCAGAGACATGGCAACATGAGACTTAAGCAGTTGTTGGTAGTTTTAAAGATGAAAGAAAGGAGCCATGACTCAAAGAATATAGATGGCGGTAGGAGCTGGAAAACACAAGGGAATGGATTAACCCCCAAGAGCTTCCACAGGGAATACAGCCTGTTGATACCTTAATTTTATCTCAGGAAGTTTTATAGGGACTAAAAATCATGCATATAAAATGTTGAACACAGTGTATTTGTTGTTTAGTCACTCATTCATGTCTGACTCTTTGGTGAACCACCATGGACTGTAGCCTGCCAGGATTCTCTGTCCATGGGATTTCCCAGGCAAGAACAGTGGAGTGGGTTGCCATTTCTTTCTCCAGAATATAGTACATAGGACACAGTAAGAAAATTCTTTCTCTGATTAATTTAAAACTTTGGATATGATTAATCTTCCTAACCCTCAGATTTAATGTGGTTTAAGTAGGATAATTCTCCTTAGCTTTCTAGATTTGTTGTGAGAATTAAGGAATAACGTTTGTAAAAAGGCATTAAGTACTTGAAATGCAAAAGGCCCTCAGCATTTATTAGTGGAAGAGGTAAATGGCAAAAGTTAAAGACAGACCATGTCAAGAGACAATAGGACGTGGAGTTATAGAGACTTATAAGCTATTGGTGAGAATATGAATCAGTACATCTACTGTAGTAAAGATTTTATCTTGTAAAGTGAAGTTGTGTGTAACTTATAAACTCAGTAATTCAACTTCTAACTGCATACTCTAGAGTCTCCGGCATGTATGTTCTAGGAGACATGTAACAATTTTTGAATTAGAAGGAAAGTAGAAAAAAAAGGTTCACTTACAAGAAAACTGATAAAATGTGGCACAGTCATAGAATTGAATAGTATATAGCCCCATAAAAAGTGATAAACTAATGCTTCACATACGAACATAAACAAATCCTGAAAATGTAATGTTGAAATTAAAAAGAAAGTCATAAAAGTTTATGTGTAGTAAGGTGTGATTTACTTAGGACACAAATAATCAGAATAGCAAAATTGTATCTGTGTATATATATGTAATAAAAATTATGCAAATCAAGAGAATAATTAAGACAAAATTCAAAATATTTTAACATTGGGTGAAAGAAGAAGGAAAGTATGAACATTTAGAGAAAATACAGGGCTCATCGAAGTTTTCTCAGCTTTTGATTCTAGCTAATTTGTAGGCATTTCCTTATACAAGACACAGAGAATACAAGTCATAACAGAAGAAAAAATGATAAGCTGGAATTAATTGAAATTAAAAATTAAAATTTTCTGCTCATTGAAAGACACTTAAAGTGAATAGGCTATCTACATGATGGAAGAATATACTTTATATAACTGTATCTATATCATTATATCAATATTGTCATTGATATGTATAGATATAATATGATAAATCACTCTTCATATACGTATAAAGGTAGACATACAAAGAAAGAACTGTATTCAGAATATTTAAAGAACTCTTAAGCATTAATAAAAAAAAAAAAAAACACAATCCTATCAGAAAATGGGTAAAAGTGTTCAACAGACAATTCAACAAGAAGAAAATAGATACACTAAAAACTATGTCACTCAAGTTGGGAAATAAAATTAAAATCATAATATAACAGTGAAACACAACCATTTAAATTGGCTAAGATTAGAAAGTCTAATACCAAACATTGATTAGAAAGCATACCAATTGGAACTGCCACATATTGTTGGTGAGGATGTAAAATGATATAACTATTTGAAAGACAACCTTTTCTTAAAATGTTAAACATAGAAATTTCACTTCAATGCATTTACCCAAAGAAAATGAAAACATATGTCCATAAAATGACTTATACTAGATGTATATGCTGCTGCTACTGCTAAGTCGCTACAGTCGTGTCCGACTCTGTACGACCCCATAGATGGCAGCCGACCAGGCTCCGCCATCCCTGGAACTTTCCAGGCAAGAACACTGGAGTAGGTTGCCATTTCCTACTCCAATATGTGAAAGTGAAAGGTGAAAGTGAAGTCTCTCAGTCGTGTCTGACTAGTAGCGACCCCATGGACTGCAGCCCACCAGGCTCCTCTGTCCATGCGATTTTCTAGGCAAGAGTACTAGAGTGGCTTGCCATTGCCTTCTCCGAGAATGTATATAACAAACCATAAAAGGCCTAAACTGGAGACAACCATGAACAACTTGTGGTATAACTATATAATGCTGCTCTTCTCATCAATTGAGAGACTAAGGTCTAGTACACATTCCTGATGGCTCAGAGGTTAAAGCGTCTGCCTCCAATGTGGGAGACCTGGGTTCGATCCCTGGGTCAGAAAGATCCCCTGGCGAAGGAAACGTACCACTCCAGTATTCTTGCCTGGAGAATCCCATGGACGGAGAAGCCTGGTAGGCTACAGTCCACAGGGTCGCAGAGAATCGGACACGACTGAGCGGCGGAACGGAATGAATGAATGATGCATGAATCTCAACATATCTTTAATAAAAGAACCTGGACACAAAAGACTGCCTTGTGCACAAGTCCATTTACGTAAAGTTGCTAGAATAGGCAAAACTAACTAATGATGAAAGAGGTTTTAAAGAAGTGTTCTCCCGGGGATACTGATTGGAGGGGAAGAGCCACAGGGAATCTTCTGTGATGATGGAAATTGTGTATTTTAATAGGGTTAAGTTTTGCAGTAGCATATGTGTTTGTCAAAACCATCAGTCTGTAACACTGAAAGTAGGAGCATCTGTTTATTTCTAAATCATTCCTCTAAAAGAAATTGTGGGGAAAAAAAACAAACAAAAAAACCTTGCACTATCCACTACTGTTTCTTCCCTTGTTCTTCTTTTCTGAGTCTCATGTAACTGAATTGAATCTGAAAACATAAAAGATATCTACAACCTAGTTGATAAGGGAGTCTGGAAAATGTGATCACAGGCATCAAAGGAAAGTAACTATACTAAGTACTAATAGACAACTCACAGCAATGTATCCATTCACTTCTATGGACTAAGCAGACTCTCAAAATCAAATGCTTACACAACTAGTGTATTATACCCAGGAAGTAGATGGCATGAGAGAGCATGGGCTACGTCTCAATAGTATAGCAACTCAGCTTGAGACAGTTGCTGATATGCAGAATTTCAGATCCAGGGTAGCCAGATTCCTAGATTTTTCAAGAAAAGCTACAAATCTGGATGCTGTAAAAAGTGACTTCTCTAACTGCAAATGTGGGCTCAAATATTTTTCAATCAATTTCAAATCAAATGAGGTCTGTTTATAACAAACTTATATAAGGGAAGCATTGCATTATAAACAGGAAAACATGGGGACCATCTAATTTCTGTGAGTCATCTGTGAAAATTTATGTTCTGCTAAAGCAAATCATTAAATGTGGTGTTGAACTTATGTCGTGGAGTTCTCACCCAAGAGCAAACCTCCTTTTCTTAGTTTTGGTAGTTCTCACTCATTTGGGTCCAACTCTTTGTGAACCATGGACTGCAGAACACCAGGCTTCCCATCCTTCACCATATCCAAGAGTTTGCTCAAACTCTGGCCTTTGAGCTGGTGATGCCATCCAACCATCTCATTCTCTGTCGTCCCCTTCTCCTCCTGCCTTCAATCTTTCAATGAAGCATCAGAGTCTTTGCCAATGAGTCTGTTCTTTGCATCAGGTGGCCAAAGTATTGGAGTTACAGTTTCAGCATCAGTCCTTCCAATGAATATTCAGGATGGATTTCCTTTAGGATGGACTGATTTGATTTACTTACAGTCCAAGGAACTCGCAAGAGTCTTATCCAACACCACAGTTCAAAAGCATTAATTCTTCAGTGCTCAGCCTTCTTTAGGGTCCAACTTTCACATCTGTACATGACTATGGGAAAATCCATAGCTTTGACTATAGGGAACTTTGTCGGCAAAGTAATGCTTCTGCTTTTGGCTTTCCTTCCAAGGAAAAATCATCTTTTAATTTCTTGGCTGCAGTCACCATCTGCAGTAATTTTTGAGCCCAGGAAAAAGTCTGTCACTGTCTCCATTATTTCCCCATCTATTTGCCATAAAGTGATGGGACTAAATGCCATGATCTTAGCTTTTTGAATGTTGCTTTTTAAGCCAGTTTTTTCATTCTCCTTTTTCACCTTCATCAAGAGGTTCTTTGATTCCTCTTTACTTTCTGCCATAAGGGTGGTGTCATCTGCATATCTGAGGTTACTGATTTCTCCTGGCAATCTTGACTCCAGCTTGTGCTTCATCCAGGTCGGCATTTTGCATGATGTACTCTGCATATAAGGTAAATAAGCAGGTGACAATAATACAGCCTTGATGTATAGCTTTCCCAATTTTGAAGCTGTCTATTGTTCCATGTCCAGGTCTTATTGTTGCTTCTTGACTTGCATACAGGTTTTGCGGGAGGCAGGTAAGGTGGTCTGGTATTCCCATCTCCTAAAGTATTTTCCACAGTTTGTTGTGATCCACACAGTCAAGTAGATGTTTTTCTGGAATTCTCTTGCTTTTTCTATGATCCAACAGATGTTGGCAATTTGATCTCTGGTTCCTCTGCCTTTTCTAAATCCAGCTTGAACATCTGGAAGTTCTCAGTTCACATATTGTTGAAGCCTGGCTTAGAGAATTTTGATCATTACTTTGCTAGCATATGAAATGGGTGCAATTTTGCAGTAAAAAGATAACAAGACACAATAAATTTAGTATTTGGCATTGCAAGTGTTGGGATCTGCATTAAAATGCATAGAGAGTCAAAGAGAATTATATGTTAAATTTTGTTTTCTATCCCCTTCTTATCTACTGCTCTGAAGCATTTTCCAGCACTTGTGCTTACTCTGACTCACTGCAGCCTCTGTCTAATTCCTCCATAACTGTTACCATGTCTGAATTGAAACCCTAATCAAATCCAAATTGACCACTTTGTTCCCCCAGGTTTCCATTACAGAGGAGGAATTTTATTTATTTTTATTTTTTTTTTGAATCAATTAATCTTTAATACTGTTATAAATTTCTTTTTTTTAAGTGATTATTTTTTATTGGAGGCAAATTATTTTACAGTATTATATTGGTTGGTTTTGCCATATATTGACATGAATTCGCCCCAGGTTTACATAAGTTCCCCCTCCTGAACCCCCCTCCCACCTCCCTCCTCCCTTTATCCTCCCTGTGGGTCATCCCCGCACGCCAGCCCCGAGCATCCTATAACATGCATCGACCCTGAACTGGTGATTCGTTTCACATATGACAACATAAATGTTTCAATGCCATTCTCCCAAATCATTCCACCCTCACCCTCTCCCCCTGAGTCCCAAAGACTGTTCTATACATCTGTGTCTCTTTTGCTGTCTCGTATACAGGGTTATCATTTGCATCTTTCTAAATTCCATATATATGCGTTAGTATACACAAACACATGAAAAAATGCTCAACATCCCTCATAATCAGTGAGATGCAAATCAAAACCACAATGAGATACCATTTCACACCAGTCAGAATGGCTGCTATCCAAAAGTCCACATGCAATAAATGCTGGAGAGCATGTGGAGAGAAAGGAACCCTCTTACACTGTTGGTGGGAATGCAAACTAGTACAGCCACTATGGAGAACAGTGTGGAGATTCCTCAAAAAACTGGAAATAGAACTGCCATATGATCCAGCAATCACACTCCTGGGCATACACACCGAGGAAACCAGAATTGAAAGAAACACATGTACTCCAATGTTCATTGCAGCACTGTTTATAATAGCCAGGACATGGAAGCAACCTAGATGTCCATCTGCAGACGAATGGATAAGAAAGCTTTGGTACGTATACACAATGGAGTATTATTCAGCCATTAAAAAGAATACATTTGAATCAGTTCCAATGAGGTGGATGAAACTGGAGCCTATTATACAGAGTGAAGTAAGCCAGAAGGAATTTTAAAAATATAACAACTGAGCTCTTCAGTTAGTGTCCACTCCTAATACCTACTTATTTTATAAGCTGTTATTTGAGAAAAGGTTCAAAGATAAGCTATACTTCCTTTTGTTTCCCCCAGGTCTTGTTAGTGGAGAGATTTCCTTCATGGTAGCCTACTGGATTATTAAGCTCTATAAGGGTAGAGACTGAGCCTATTTTGTTCACTGCTGAATAGTGGTTAGATCCTAGAATAGTGTATGAACCCCAAAAAATTTTGTGAAAAGTTTGAGTCAATGAAAGAATGAATAACTACACAAAAACTGAAATTGGGAAAATGCTCATTCTCTTGATGAAAGTGAAAGAGGAGAGTGAAAAGTTTGGCTTGAAGTTCAACATTCAGAAAACAAAGATCATGGCATCTGGTCCCATCACGTCATGGGAAGTAGATGGAAAAACAGTGGAAACACTGTCAGACTTTATTTTTGGGGGCTCCAAAATAACTGCAGATTCTGATTGCACCCATGAAATTAAAACACGCTTACTTAGTGGAAGGAAAGTTATAACCAACCTTGATAGTATCTTAAAAAACAGAGACATTACTTTGCCAACAAAGGTCCGTCTAGTCAAGGCTATGGTTTTTCCTGTGGTCATGTATGAATGTGAGAGTTGGACTGTGAAGAAAGCTGATCGCCGAAGAATAGATGCTTTTGAACTGTGGTGTTGGAGAAGACTCTTGAGAGTCCCTTGGACTGCAAGGAGATCCAACCAGTCCATTCTAGAGGAGATCAATCCTGGATGTTCATTGGAAGGACTGATGCTAAAGCTGAAACTGCCAAACTTTGGTCACCTCATGCGACGAGTTGACTCACTGGAAAAGACTCTGATGCTGGGAAAGGTTGGGGGCGGGAGGAGAAGGGGACAACGGAGAATGAGATGGCTGGATGACATCACCGACTCTGTGGACATGAGTTTGAGTGAACTCCGGGAGTTGGTGATGGACAGGGAGGCCTGGTGTGCTGTGATTCATGGGGTCGCAGAGAGTCAGACACAACTGAGCGACTGAACTGAACTGAACTGAAACAAGAAGCAGCATTAAAAACTTTAGTATTCCTAGGAGAGTGAAAGTATTTTCCACCTGTTAAAGTTGCTAAGGATCTATTAACTGCCAGGGTCAAGCTTAGTTTCCTTAAAGTCATTAGTTCACAAAATTATGCAAAATAAGGGCTTTTACCTCTAATTTACAGATGAAGAATGTAATGTTCAGAAAGATTACATAACACATTCCATTACACACAGTTCATGGTGATCCAGAGTTCTAATCCTAGTCTTCCTAGCTCCAAAGAACATGGTAAGTTTAATCTCATCTCTATGTTAAATTCAATTTTCTTTAGATAAATTAATCTTGGGGACAGGGCACAGGTTTTCCCTAGTCATATGTTCTGGCTGTATTTCCTTTATAAGGTTTAAACTCAGCTCTTTCACCAGGCTGTTCTTAATTTTGCCTTCCCTTTATTGAGGAACTGCCACTCCAGACCATTCACCCAGTTTGTCACCCAAGCAATAAACTGAAGAGGCTTCATTGACTCATCCTTCTGACTCACACCTCATCAACTCCTGTTTAATCTATCCCCCTAATGAATCTGAAAATTACTTCATCTCTGTTGCAGTGTTTAAGATGTGGATCTTAATTAGTTGTGTCTTAAATTATTTCGGAAATATTTTTTGGTCTCCATAGTCTCTTCTCCCCTTCGATTAATTCTCCACTCTGACACAAAGTGTCCGAAGATGCAGATTATCATGAAGGAAGGTGCCTTAAAACCTTTCATAGATTCCTATGCCAAAAGGATAATGCTTAGATTTAGCAAGGAATAAAATGTTCTTCACAAACTATAGCCAGACTAGTGTCACTGCAGTCACTGCTTATTTTACATACCATCTACTCTGGCAACCCTGAAATTCTTGTTTAAATGAGTATGCCAAAGTTGATACCTTCCTTCCTTTGCTGATGCTTTCATCTACCCAGAACGTCCTCCTCTTCCCCATTGTGTACTTCCCTCCCTTGCCTTGTTGGTTAAATTCTTCACAAATTTAAAAACTCAGATGGAATACTGAGTCTCCTTTGTAGCTCTCCATGATTTCAACACTCCAGTCAGAATCACGTACCGTACCTGTTTTCTCATAGACGTTTTGAGTAATTCCATTAGAGATCCCGCCACATGGCATTATGAACTCTCTAGCTCTTATGAAAATCTTGAGGATGGAACTTGCATCTGGAACAGTACCTGGCGGAGAGAAGAAATTAATCAATGTTAATATAATGAACTGAAGAGTTTCTGGGTTATGGAATAACATGAAACACGGTGTAAAATGTAATTTTCTAAAAGACTCTAATAAAAGTCCAAAATAAACACAGGAAAACATTTAACTTATCAGTGAGGGCAAGTAAGATGTTAAAACTTATTAAAAGACCACCTGAGGAACAAGGTATTCTAGATGACTTAATAAAAGTTTGCTAGGATTTCTAGTTACACACAAAAAATGGAATGATCTATTTCACTGGACAGATATGATTTGTATTCTACTGACAAAAATTCTAAAGTTTACATGTAACTCCATTAGGTCTGGGAAACATTAATCAACAAACTTAACAGTGGGATGGTTTTTATTTTCATTAATGACAAACTATTATAAAGATATTTTGGTTAGATGGAAGTTATACTAGAAAAGTTAGATGCCTTGATTCTAATCTCTGTGAAATCTCACCAGCACATTTTTAGGCTATCATCAAAAACATGGAAAACATCCTAACTTTTGGCTGTTTTCTCTTACCTTTTATTTAAATGCCATTAAATTTTCCAGCTAGTAACTATTCATGATCCACAGGATATAGAATAGTATTTTAATTGTTCACAGAAGCATATTTAAAAGTAAGTTGAATGACACTACAATTGCTAAGTATCTATGTAGGCCATCACATTGGGCTAGCTATGGCCCAGGTTGGTACAAACCTTTTTTTTTTTTTTTCCTGGCTTATCACAGCTGTAAGTCTATAGCCAGGCCACAGGTCAGAACCAATTCAAAAACATGGAATTTTTTCAGAGACAAAACCATGGAATGGATATCCATTCTTGGTCATGTCCAGGGCAAGTTTGTGCAGAGACTAAGGGCATCTTTATGTCAGTAACTAACAGGTCCCTCGATCCTAATACCAAATGGTCATACACCTTTGGCCATCAAGTGAGCAAATCTTTCTGACCTGTAGCACATCAGAGACAGAAGAACTTGATGAGAAAGGAAAGAGAAATGATATATAAATAAAGCTAATGTTTTCATTCTAAGCATTTAATCAACTAAGTCCAGGAATAAGTTAGTGACAAAAATAATGAATCTCCAATTTGAACACCAATAAATACAAGCATCTAAGGATTTTTCATATCATAAGAGAAACATACATTTTGCAACATTTCAAGAGCTTGAATGCCTCTTTTACTCAATGATATTAAAATTTCTTACAGGACTATGACCATTAACCAAAAATCAACAAATAAATCAAGGGACAAATGAGAAGACAACAAGTTCAGCTATCCTTTGATATAATAAAATCAAATAATTATCTGATTTAATAGAGAAGACCAATTGTCAAACAAAGATTTGTGTCCCACATTGAGCTTTGTGCTTTTCCAAGGAGCTTACTATAGACTACCTTTTGTGGTCACACCACTAGGCACACAGGATCTTAGTCTTCTGACCAGGGATTGAGCCCATGCACCCTTCAGTGGAAGCATGGAAGTCTTTAACCACTGGGCCACCAAGGAAGTCCTGGGCCACATTTCGGTTTTTGTTGTTGTTAAGCAGGTTTACTGAGTCTTGAAATAAAAGTGAAGTCACTCAGTTGTGTCCAACACTTTGCTACCCCATGGATTGTAGCATACCAGTCTCCTCTGTCCATGGAATTTTCCAGGCAAGAGTACTGGTGTGGGTTGCCATTTTCTTCCCCAGGGGATCTTTCCAATCCAGGGATTGAACCTGTTAGTTACATACAATAAGGTCAATAAATTTAATTATATAATTCCATAAGTTTTGACAAGTGAATTAATTCATGAGCCTACCATCATTGCCTTGATTTTAATTACACCAAAAATTACCCTTATGCAGTCATTTTCTCCCCTCTCTCCCTGACCTCTAGCAATCAGTTTGGGACTCCAAAACTGTTTTTTTTTTTTTTTTTATTTAAGAATCATACAGTATGTAAACTTTTATGTTCTCTAACTTAGCACAATGTCCTCTTACCTGCAAATTTTTTGTTGGAAAATTTACAGTCATTTTTGTTGGTCTGTATGAAACATTTCTTCTTCAAGCACTTTTAGTATTTTCTCTTTATCACCAGTATTCATCAATTTGATTATATGACTTTAGATGATTTTCTTTGTACTTATTTGTTCATGGTCATTTGAACCTCTTAAATCTGTGAGTTTACAGATCTCATCAAATTTGAAGATTTTTTCAGCTATTATTTCTTCAAATATTTGAACTTTTCCTCTTCTTCTTCGACTCTAGTTACACAAAATTTGACTGAATGCTATCCTCCTTAGTATTATCCACAGATCACCCTTTTAATTTATTTTTCTGTCTCTTCTCTCTGAATCTCTTTTTGTATAGTTTCTATTACTATGCCTTCTGGCTCATTGATCCTTTTTTTCTGTAATGTCTAATCTCATATTTATTTTATCAAGGTTGAACATTTTTTAAATTTCAGATAAGTTTAGACATTCTATTCCATTTTTTTGTTGTTGCCTTTACTTTTTTCTCTTCATCAACACAAACTTTTCCTCTACCACGTAAAAATAGGGAGCACATTTAAAAAAAAAACAACATTGTTTTTAATAACTTTTTCTGTTAATTTCACAACCCCTGTCACTTTTGGGACTGTTTGTATTGATCAGTTATTTTCTTTGTCATGAGTTAAACATTCCTGTTTATTTGAATGTTGGGCAATTTTTATTAGATGCCTGACATTTGTGAATTTTAAGTGGTTATGCTCTGGATTTTGATATATTTCTTTAAATAGTGTTTGACGTTGTTCTGTTACGTGTTGAATTAAAATTGGTTGTATCATACTGTGGCTTGCTTTATTAGGACAGATTTGGAGTAGCCTTTAAGTAGCTAATAGAGTCATAACGTTAAGGTGGCATATTTCTGAGGAGTACACCTGAGGTCAAGCATACACTGAGGAATTTCTATTCTGGCTCATGGAAATGCATACCCATTTTACCCCTGAATGAACTCTGGGAATTTCTTAGCCTATTGCTGTCTGCTGCTTCTTTTTCCAGCTGGTAGTCATATTACTCCATGGGACCCCTGCAATCTCCACAGCATTCTCTCTTTGCAGCCCCTTCCTCTCTTGTACTCTGCCTCACAAATGTCAGTCGTTGTGGCTTCTCTCTTCAACTTAGATCGGTTTCTCTTCAATTCCATTTTGCTACAATGATCTGCATATGTTCTTCTCTCTCTTCTGCAGCATAGAAATTGCCCTGAGGCCTTAACTTAAAGTGATCATAACCCATCTAGTTTTGTTTCACTTCACTGAAGGATTATCTGTCCTGCACTTCCCATTATTCAATGTCTGAAAACCAATGCTTTAAATCAGTTCAGTCGCTCAGTCGTGTCCGACTCTCTGCGACCCCATGAACCACAGCACGCCAGGCCTCCCTGTCCATCACCAACTCCCGGAGTTCACTCAAACTCAAGTCCACAGAGTTGGTGATGCCATCCAGCCATCTCATTCTCTGTCATCCCCTTCTCCTCTCACCCCCAATCTTTCGCAGCATAAGAGTCTTTTCCAGTGAGTCAACTCATCACATGACGTGGCCAAAGTATTGCAGTTTCAGCTTTAGCATCAGTCCTTCCAATGAACTCCCAGGATTGATCTCATTTAGAATGGACTGGTTGGATCTCCTTGCAGTCCAAGGGACTCTCAAGAGTCTTCTCCAGCACCACAGTTCAAGAGCATCAATTCTTCGACGATCAGCTTTCTTCACAGTGCAACTCTCACATCCATACATGACCACTAAAAACCATAGCCTTTACTAGACAGACCTTTGTGGGCAAAGTAATGTCTCTGCTTTTTAATATACTATCTAGGTTGGTCATAACTTTCCTTCCAAGGAGTAAGCATCTTTTAATTTCATGGCTGCAATCAGCATCCGCAGTGATTTTGGAACCCCAAAAAAATAAAGTCTGACACTGTTTCCACTGTTTTTCCATCTACTTCCCATGAAGTGATGGGACCAGATGCCATGATCTTTGTTTTCTGAATGTTGAGCTTCAAGCCAACCTTTTCACTCTCCTCTTTCACTTTCATCAAGAGGCTTTTGAGTTCCTCTTCACTGTCTGCCATAAGGGTAGTGTCATCTGCATATCTGAGGTTATTGATATTTCTCCCAGCAATTTTGATTCCAGCTTGTGCTTCTTCCAGCCCAGCGTTCCTCATGATGTACTCTGCATATAAGTTAAATAAGCAAGATGACAATATACAGCCTTGACGTACTCCTTTTCCTATTTGGAACCAGTCTGTTGTTCCATGTCCAGCTCTGACTGTTGCTTCCTGACCTGCATATAGGTTTCTCAAGAGGCAGGTCAGGTGGTCTGGTATTCCCATCTCTTTCAGAATGTTCCACAGTTTATTGTGATCCACACAGTCAAAGGCTTTGGCATAGTCAATGAAGCACAAATAGATGTTTTTCTGGAACTCTCTTGCTTTCTCCATGATCCAGCGGATGTTGGCAATTTGATCTCTGGTGCCTCTGCCTTTTCTAAAACCTGCTTGAACATCTGGGAGTTCACGGTTCACATATTGCTGAAGCCTGGCTTGGAGAATTTTGAGCATGACTTTACTAGCGTGTGAGATGAGTGCAATTGTGCGGTAGTTTGAGCATTCTTTGGCATTGCCTTTCTTTGGGATTGGAATGAAGACTGACCTTTTCCAGTCCTGTGGCCACTGCTGAGTTTTCCAAATTTGCTGGCATATTGAGTGCACCACTTTCACAGCATCATCTTTCAAGATTTGAAATAGCTCAACTGGAATTCCATCACCTCCACTAGCTTTGTTCGTAGTGATGTTTTCTAAGGCCCACTTGACTTCACATTCCAAGATGTCTGGCTCTAGGTCAGTGATCACGTTATCGTGACTATCTTGGTCGTGAAGATCTTTTTTGTACAGTTCTTCTGTGTATTCTTGTCACCTCTTCTTAATATCTTCTGCTTCTGTTAGGTCCATACCATTTCTGTCCTTTATCAAGCCCATCTTTGCATGAAATGTTCCCTTGGAATCTCTAATCTTCTTGAAGAAATCTCTTGTTTTTCCTATTCTGTTGTTTTCCTCTATTTCTTTGCATTGATCCCTGAGGAAAGCTTTCTTATCTCTCCTTGCTATTCTTTGGAACTCTGCATTCAGATGCTTATATCTTTCCCTTTCTCCTTTGCTTTTTGCGTCTCTTCTTTTCACGGCTATTTGTAAGGCCTCCACAGACAGCCATTTTGCTTTTTTGCATTTCTTTTCCATGGGGATGGTCTTGGTCCCTGTCTCCTGTACAATATCACGAACCTCCGTCCAGAGTTCATCAGGCACTGTATCTATCAAATCTAGTCCCTTAAATCTATTTCTCACTTCCACTGTATAAGCATGAGGGATTTGATTTAGGTCATATCTGAATGGTCTAGTGGTTTTCCCTACTTTCTTCAATTTCAGTCTGAATTTGGCAATAAGGAGTACATGATCTGAGCCACAGTCAGCTCCTGGTCTTGTTTTTGCTGACTGTATAGAGCTTCTCCATCTTTGGCTGCAAAGAATATAATCAATCTGATTTCGGTGTTGACCATCTGGTGATGTCCATGTGTAGAGTCTTCTCTTGTGTTGTTGGAAGAGTGTGTTTGCTATGACCATTACGTTCTCTTGACAAAACTCTATTAGCCTTTGCCCTGCTTCATTCCGTGCTCCAAGACCAAATTTGCCTGTTACTCCAGGTGTTTCTTGACTTCCTACTTTTGCATTCCAGTCCCCTATAATGAAAAGGACATCTTTTTTGGGTGTTAGTTCTAAAAGGTCTTATAGGTCTTCATAGGACTGTTCAACTTCGGCTTCTTCAGCATTACTGGTTGGGGCATAGGCTTGGATTACTGTAATATTGAATGGTTTGCCTTGGAAACGAACAGAAATCATTCTGTCGTTTTGAAGATTGCATCCAAGTACTGCATTTCGGACTCTTTTGTTGACCATGATGGCTACTCCATTTCTTCTAAGGGATTCCTGCCCACAGTAGTAGATATAATGGTCATCTGAGTTAAATTCACCCATTCCAGTCCATTTTAATTCACTGATTCTTAGAATGTCTATGTTCACTCTTGCTATCTCATGTTTGACCACTTCCAATTTGCCTTGATTCATGGACCTAACATTCCAGATTCCTATGTAATATGGCTCTTTACATCACTGGACCTTCCTTCTTTCACCGGTCACATCCACAACTGTGTATTGGGTTTGCTTTTGCTCCATCCCTTCGTTCCTTCTAGAGTTACTTCTCCACTGATCTCCAGTAGCATACTGGGCACCTACCAACCTGGGGAATTCCTTGTTCAGTAGCCTATCATTTTGCCCTTTAATACTGTTCATGGGGTTCTCAAGGCAAGTATACTGAAGTGGTTTGCCATTCCCTTCTCCAGTGGACCACATTCGGCTGTGGTCCATGTGATCAGATCAACTAGTTTCCTGTGATTATGATTTCAGTGTGTTTGCCCTCTGATGCCCCCTCCCAATACCTACCGTCTTATCTGGGTTTCTCTTACCTTGGGCATGGGATATCTCTTCACAGCTGCTCCAAGAAAGCGCAGCCACTGCACCTTACCTTGGATGAGGGGTATCTCCTCAAGGCCGCCCCTCCTGACCTTGAACGTGGAGTAGCTCCTCTCGGCCCTCCTGCACTCAAGCAGCCACTGCCTATTGGACGTGGGGTAGCTCCTCTCGGCTACTGGCCCTGGCCTCAGACATGGGGTAGCTCCTCTCAGCCGCGTCTCTTTGCGTGGTCGGTTGCCCCCGGGTCCGGCTTCTCTCCCATCTGCGCCGCCAGGGGCCAGCGTCTCTCACGTCTTATACCTTCCCAATTTTCTATTTATATAATGTGGGGCTATACATATGGTCACTGTGCTCCAAATGGCAAAAAAAAAAAAATAATTTTTTCTTAATAAAATTTCAGACAGAAATTTGAGTTATTTGTAAGCTTTCAGTTTTTTCCTCAGATGTTTTTCCACATAAACACCATTACTATGGTCAATTTAATCTAGGGAGATTAAGTTTCCAGGGCCTGATTGAAAAGGTAACTAACAGTTACTAATCAAGGGGCATAAAGTTTCAGTTAGGAAGGATGAAGTAGCTCTTGAGAACTGCTGTGCAACAGTGTACCTATAGTCAATAAGACTGTATTGTACACTTAAAATCTGCTAAGAGAATAAATCTAATATTAACTTATTTTATGACAAAAAAATATTTTTTAAAGAGTACATTAAAAAGATTGAGGCACCTCACTCTTTTTCTTTTAAATTGTCTATACCCCATTCCTTGCAACCCCTGTTCTCACATTTTCCTTCCTACTCGAACATCATGTTCTTAATGTAGCACCTGACGTGAGTATTTCTGCCATCCTATTTAGTATTTTGCAAGGAGTTTCACTCTCTCCATCCTTTGCCACCTTCCACTTTGTGAATGTGAATCACAATTATCCCCTTGACAACCTGTGAGACAGACAGTTATTACAAGTTTAATTTCAACTCACCTCCTGTGCCCTTTTCTTTTCCATGACACTTACACTGACAGTTTCACAAAAAACATTTCTGTGAAAAGTTATTTCTACTTAGAATAAAAATATTCTTTATACTTAACTAAAATTTTAAAGTGCTCTGGTATCTGCCCAGTAAATTCTCTCTGAGCTTATTCCTTAAATAGTCATTGTCAAGTGTACTTGCAAAGATGACATTAATTGATGAATTTATGATATCAATTAGCACTATATTTCTTACATGTTATTTCATTTATTTTTATTTTCTTCCAAACTATTTGGAACATATACAAATATGAATGTAAGATAATTTCTATTTAAACCCACTCAGTTGATATTTTATTATCCAATAGAAAAGCCAAAAAGACTATGACCTTCATCCTTATATGTTCTTATAAGAGTTATGACTAATATTTGCTTACTTTTAAAGGCAAGGATATGATTACAAAGAAATGATAGAAGATAACATATTATCTCCTTGAAGACAAAGTCTATTTTATCAAACTATATATTCAGCGCCTGGAACACAATTGGCCCTTTATAAAAGTCTCTGAAATTGCTTCTGTTAAATGACTGCTTTAAATCAGGATTTCATAATACTGTAACTATTGATCTTTGGGATCAGATAATGTATTGTTGAATGGAGCAGCCCTAACTGTGCACTATAGGATTATGAGTAGCATCTGTGGCCTGTTGTTGTTCAGTTGCTAAGTCCTGCCGCGTCTTCGTGACCCCATTGACTGTAGCACACCAGGCCTCCCTGTCATTCTCTATCTCCCAGATTTTGCTCAAACTCATGTCCATTGTGCCAATAATGTCATCCACCATCTCATCCTCTGTCAACCCTTCTCCTCCTGCCCTCAATTTTTCCCAGAATCAGGGGCTTTTCTAATGCGTTGACTCTTTGCATCAGGAGGCCAAAGTATTGGAGCTTCAGCTTCAACATCAGTACTTCCAATCAATGTTCAGGATTGATTTCCTTTAGGATGGACTGGTTTGATCTCCTTGAAGTTCAAGGGACTCTTGAGAGTCTTCAGTACCACAGTTCAAAAGCATCAATTCTTCGGAGTTCAGTATTCTTCATGGTCCAACTCTCAATCCATACATGACAATTGGAAGAACCGTGACTTTGACTAGACAGACCTTTGTCGGCAAAGTAATGTCTCTGCTTTTTAATGCACTGTCTAGGTTTGTCATAGTTTTCCTTCCAAGCAGAAAGTGTCTTTTAATTTCATGGCTGCAGTCACCATGTGCAGTGATTTTGGAGCTCAAGAAAACAAAATTTGTCACTGTTACCACTTTTTTCCATCTTCAGTGGCATAGTACCTTCATTCATTCTCAATCTTAATCAAAAATATCTCCAGACATGGCCAAATGTCTCTGGTAGGGGAAAAAATGTTATAATTTGAGAATTGTTACTCTAAATATTTTGATTATGCTCGTGTATCCTATTCACTTCAGAATATTCTAAAGTATAAGTTTTCAATATTTAAAGTTAGTAAGACACATACAAGTAGATTTTGCGATCAACGTAATGGCCTTTATAGAATCATATACAATTCATATAGACTTTTATAACTATTTTTTTTTAAAAGAGCAGTTAGGAGAAAGAGAGACAATGAGAGAGATTCATTAGCCTACTTCTCTATAGCATAGGCAAAACAAGAAAATGCAAGAGAAAATAAAATGGGGGTGCAGGAAAGCAAAACAAAATCACACAAGGAAGAAACAAAGCAAGAAAAAAAAACTTTACCTTGAGCTCAAAGAAGTGCTGCAATGAGGGAGACCTGGGTTCAATTCCAGGGTTGGGAAGATCCCCTGGAGAAGGAAATGGCTATCCACTCCATATTCTGACCTGGAGAATTCCAGGGACAGAGGAACCTGGCAGGCTACAGTCCATGGGGTTGCAAAGAGTTGGAAAGGACTGAACGACTTTCACTTTTGCTTTCATTCAGGTTTTTAGTTAGCAAAAATGGTTTAGAATCCAAACTTGGTGATTTGTAATCCATTACTATTTCTACCACTGCATTGCTTTGCATACTTCCTGTCCTGTACAACTTGTCCTGACAATAATAACGACAATAAAGACTACTATTTATCAAGCTCTTATTATCTTCCAGACAATTTGTTACATAATTTGCACATATTTTCTCATTTAATCTCAATAGCATAAGAGATAGGTGAAATTACCATCTGCACTTTATAAACTAAGAGATTAAATGATTAGTCCAATGTTACCACTCAGGTAAATGCTATTTAATTTACTTTACATTTAGAGGTCTTTAGATCTCTATGTATCAGGTATATATCCCCTATACCTGTGTCTACAGTATGATCATTGTCACACTTTCCCTAGTACATTTATTCATATCCTGATCAACGTTAGCCTGAAATATACAACATGGCCATCGTCAGAACAAACCTTATTTCTTTTCAGAAGATTCTGCCTTCACCAGTAACTAACACAGTGTTATATATCTTGATTCTTTTAAGGTCCTCCCAAATGCGAAGAACAGAAAATGGAAATTAATGAAACTATTTCTGCTGAATGATTTTTAATGAACCCATTGATCCATATTTCCAGGCACAGAGATTTCCCTCAGTGTCAGACAACTTCTTTGTAATTCTAGCAGACAGCCACAACCTGTTTCAAAAAGCACTGATTCACATTTTGTTTTGCTTGACTATGAAACACAAACAAGTTCTGCGAAAGTCATAAGTAATCAATATCCAGTAATGCTGGATTCATTTTCTCTGGAATGTCATTTCACATTCATCTGAAACTCAAAGAAAATAGGCCATAGAAATCATTGGGTAAGGAGGATGCAATAATTCTTCTGTGTTAGTAGAGAACATGATGCTGAATCACAGCTGCCATACTGGAGGTGGTTCACAAGGAATGTCCTCTGAATATTAAGAAACATAGCCTGGTGGCTCCAACCTACAATTTCAAAAAGGGTGGTGTTCTGATTCCAGCTATTGTTACTGACTCACTTCCCTTAATAAAAATTGTTTATCATGTTCTACATGGTAGTCTCATGAATAATTCAATTGCACACTCCCTTTTCACATATCAAGCCATGGTTACATTTGTTGCATTTGTAGTTTGTATTTTCACAAATGCTGAAAGGGCAAGCTAAAGTATTTGTGGTATGCAGTGTTTTCAAATTTCACATAAAATTTGATTTCCATGACTTACATTAAAAACTCTATTATGTCATTAATAACAGCCCACAGTAGAGTGTAATTTGTAAAGGAGTTGGAGAAAAATAGGCAGAAGAAACCATAAACTTCTATAAAGTGTATAGACTTTGAAAGCCAAGATCTTCCTCCAAGATCTAGAATCCCCTACATATTTCCTGTTTTAATATTTCTAATAACCTAGAAGTTTATAATTTTTAATTGTTAAAAGACTTTAATTTTTAGGGAAATTTTTCTTTAACAATTTTTTATCTTAAGGCACATGAAAGTCCATGTGCTTTTTTCCAGAGGAGAGATTGTGCAACTAGGAAGAGAAACAAGAGTGTCTGAAAATTCCTGCTTAATGCTCCTAAGTTTACAAATCACATATACTTTACTTTTAAGTTCCTGGAAAAGAATAGGAAGATATATTTCAATGTCCCAAACACAAAATCTTAGAGCCTCTTTCAACTCTTGGCTTGGATGAAACTCTGAGTTTTGCTATATATTTTCTTCCAAAGGATAATAAGATTTTCATGAATGGAACTGTAACTATTTACTAGAAATAAAAAACTGAAACATAAAGAGATTGTGTCATACAGTCAACTTATTATACATACCAATTGTGGAGTCAAGAAGACAACTCCAAGTGAGGTAAGAAAGAGACCGTGTTCAAGGCTGGTAAAGAACACTACCCTCATTTCCTTTTTTTTTTTTTTCCTCTTGTTGAAATTCTCACAGAAATGCCAGCCAAAGAAAAGTTCCTGCCTCTTTGTACAGAATCTCTTTGTAGAAAGTTGGTGGACCCTATCCAAATACAATGACAAGTGTTACAATGACTTCCAAATGCCATAATACAATAAAAGGAAAAAGGAAATGTAAACCTTAGTTTTTCCTTTTATGTTTCTCTTTTGCAAAAGACTCTCATTTCTGTGCACATTTTGAATGGCAAATAACACATGCTGGAAGATTTCAAGGGAAAGGAGTCAGTTATTTCTCTTGTCATCTGCTCAGTGCTAAATAAGGCACAGATTTCTATTCTCCGAAGGTACAATCTGACTTCTCTTTATTCAGAAAACAGGGTGGCATTAAGAACAATGTTTATTTCCTAGATACTAATGACAATGACATGAAATTGCTTGTGCAAAAAATTAAACTTACTCTCCCCTGCTGCTATTGTTTATGTAACAAAACAGTGTAAGTTTAATAAAGTGAGCTCTGTTCTTTTTTAAAATTTTTATTGAAATATAGTTGATTTACAGTGTTGTGTTAATTTTAGGTGTACAGCAAACTGATTCAGTTTTGTTCTTAATACAAAGCACATCTCAAAAACTGAATAATAAATATTTCTGTCTAATAACCACAATGATAGCTAAAAGGCCTCCCATCTCCTCCTACCCTGGAGATGATTCAGTTCAGTTCAGTTGCTTGGTTGTGTCCAAATTTGACCGCATGGACTGCAGCAGGCCAGCTTCCCTGTCCATCACCAACTCCCAGAGCTTGCTCACATTCATGTTCATCGAGTCAGTGATGCCATCCACCCATCTCATCCTCTGTCATCCCTCTCTCCTCTTTCCCAGCATCAGGGTCTTTTCCAATGAGTCAGTTCTTCTCATTAGGTGGCCAAAATATTGAAGCTGAAGCTTCAACATCAGTCCTTCCAGTGAATATTCAGGACTGATTTCCTTTAGGATGTACTGGTTGGATCTTCTTGCAGTCCAAGGGAATCTCAAGAGCCTTCTCCAACACCACAATTCAAAAGCATCAGTTCTTCGACACTCAGCCTTCTTATGGTCCAACTTTCACATCCATACATGACAACTGGAAAAATCATAGCTTTGACTAGACAGACTTTTGTCAGCAAAGTAATGTCTGTTTTTTTTTTTTTTTGGCAGATGAGTAGATACTTGACATTTAGGGTTCCCCTGTTACCCAAAGATGGCAATTGGAAAAATTTTATTTTTTTATTATTGGAAAATACATCAAATCTAAATAAAATGAAGTATTTTAATATGTCCAAACCATGAAAATACACTCTGATAAATTGCATTTTTCTGAATTTGCATTTCTGAATTTTCTGAATTGCATTCTGAATTTCTGAAAATTGCATTAATCTGAATTTTAAAATGTTCTTCATCTTCAATGTGTTCTATATGGTGGATTATAATGATATATTTTTTAATGCTTTGCAGGCCTTACATACCTAGAATAAATATCTCTTGGTTATGATCTATGTTCCTTTTCATACATTGCTGAATCCAAAATACTACTTTTTTGAGAATTAGTTTATCTGTGGTTGGTCATGAGAGATACAGGTTTGCAGTTTTACTTTAACAGTTTTTTTGTTTGTTTGTTTGTTTTGCTATTAAGGAAATGCTGGCCTCACAGAATGAATTAAGAAATAGTTCTTCTGCTCCTATTTTACTGAGAGATTGTATAGAATTGGTCCTTAAATGTTTGGTAAAATTCCTCTGAATTTTTGAAATCTGAACCTGGGATTTTTCTCTTTTATAAGATCACTAATTATTGATCAAATTTCTTTAATAGATAAAGACCTATTCAAATTATTGTTTCCTTTTGTGTGAGGTTTTTTAGTCTGTCTTTCAAGTAGTTGTTCCTTTGCATCTGATTTATATGTATGCATAGAGTTGTTTATATTATACCTTTATTATCTTTTTAATGCCCATGAAACAAATAATGATATAAACTTTTCAAATTTAAGTAGTATAACCTTCAGTTTGACCTCTGATAATGGGTTTTATGTGCTGGATTTTAATATCCTTGAAACAGGGCAAGTACACAAGATTTTCAAAAGAAGCGTAGTTTATTTACACAAAAATGATCAGTTTTGAAAGATCTTGAAGTGGTTTCTGTGTGAGTTATACAAATGGTGAGAATTTTATTCCTTTTAAAATAGTATTAAAATTGTCTACTTAATTTTTCAAGTCATATTCATGCCCTGATTTTATATACTTGTATCTATCAATGAACATTGTGATAACTGAAAAAAAAATGTAAATACTGTGACTCCTCTCTTTTTAAATTTTTGTCTAGTCTGATTAGAGACTAATTAATTTTATTTATCTTTTCAAAGATGGAGCTTTTGGTTTGGTTTATTTTCTCTGTTTTTCTGTTTTCAATTTCATGATTTCTGCTATAATTTATATTTTTTGTTATGCTTTTTTTCATTGGAGAATGCAATCACTTGGAAGAAGTTCAGATTTCACTAGCCAATCATATCTGCTTTCCTCTTGTATAGCATTACTCTGATTTAGCAATCATTATAACTCTGAAATTATTAAATAGAAAAATACTCACTAGTAAGATTTCTTTTTAGGAACAAAAACAGTATCTTCTTCCCTAAATTTCTACCCAAATTTTTGAAGTTGTTGCCATGTCTCTTTGCTTGCATCATACAAGGACTAGCAGGAGAAACTTTCAGTTCAGTTCAGTCGCTCAGTCGTGTCCGACTCTCCGCGACCCCATGAATCACAGCACGCCAGGCCTCCCTATCCATCACCAACTCACGGAGTTCACTCAAACTCATGTCCACAGGGTCGGTGATGCCATCTAGCCATCTCATTCTCTGTCGTCCCCTTCTCCTCCCGCCTCCAACCTTTCCTAGCATCAGAATCTTTTCCAGTGAGTCAACTCGTCGCATGAGGTGGCCAAAGTATTGCAGTTTCAGCTTTAGCATCAGTCCTTCCAATGAACACCCAGGATTGATCTCCTTTAGAATGGACTGGTTGGATCTCCTTGCAGTCCAAGGGACTCTCAAGAGTCTTCTCCAACACCACAGTTTAAAAGCATCAATTCTTCGGCAATCAGCTTTCTTCACAGTCCAACTCTCACATCCATACATGACCACGGGAAAAACCATAGCCTTGACTAGACGGACCTTGGTTGGGAAAGTAATGTCTCTGCTTTTTAATATACTATCAAGGTTGGTCATAACTTTCCTTCCAAGGATTAAGCGTCTTTTAATTTCATGGCTGCAATCAGCATCTGCAGTGATTTTGGAGAAACTTTACTGACATGTTATTTCACTAGGTTCTACTTCAGTAGAACTAAGTGGTCAATTTCCTGTTTCTTTCATGTATTTGGACCACTTTGCTAGCTATAAAATAATTGATTAACATAATCCTTTGCTAGAACAATATTGACAGTATAGTATACCAAAGCATAAAATATATTTTTATTTAAAACCGTGGAAGTAACATTAAAGGGAAAAATACTTGTAAGAAAGGGATAAAAGTGATAGTGACTCAGTGATAAAGAATCATCCTGCAATGCAGAAGACACTGGTTCAATCTCTGGGTCAGGAAAATCCCCAGGATAAAGAAATGGCCACCCACTCCAGTATTCTCACCTGGAAAATACCATGGACAGAGGAGCCTGACAAGCCACAATCCATGGGGTCACAAAAGAGTTGGGCACAACTTAGCTACTAAACAGCAACAGCAAACTATACTTAATTTGCTCTTCTCTCATTAGGTTCCTAAGGGAAATAGATTGGAAATCTTAGACTGTTGATGTTATGTTTTCATCTTCTCTTGTAAAAGCATTTAAAACTATAAATTTCCCTCTGAATATGAATTTACTGCATCCTGCAAGTTTTAATAAATTACATTTTACTTTAAGTTCAAAAACTTTTTTAATCTCTTGAGACTTCTATTTCTACATGGGTTATTTAGAAGTATTCTGTTTAAACGTCCAACATTTGCGCTTTTTTCAGCTGTCTTTTTGTTGTCGATTTTTAGTTTATTTGCAATATAGTCTAAGAGATATTCGAAGTTATTCCTGTTTTTAAATCTTTTAGTGTCTATTTTAAGGCCAAGAATATGTTGTTTTGGCCAATGTTCCATGTAAGTTTAAGAGGAATATTTATATTGTTGTTGTTAGATGGATAATTATATAACTGTCAGATTAAATTGATTGATCGTGCTATTCAGGTCAACACTAATCTTATTGATTTTCAGACTGCTCAGTG
Organism: Moschus berezovskii; assembly: GCF_049115385.1. NCBI lineage: Eukaryota > Metazoa > Chordata > Mammalia > Artiodactyla > Moschidae > Moschus > Moschus berezovskii. The sequence goes on along the minus strand of NC_142471.1, from coordinate 48,113,897 downwards.
TATCAGTTATGAAAGAGTTTATTGAAATACCCAAATATAACAGTGGATTTATCTATTTGTTTCTATCAGTTCTAACAATTTCTGCCTTATGCACTTGATGTTTGTTAGTTGTGTACATATTAAGGACAGTTACGTCTTCCTTTCTCTTTTTCTTCCTTCTCAGCTTTCAGTTGAACCTTTTATATGATACTCATTTATCTTCAGTATGATCACATCAATTATACTTCTTTTGAATTTTTTTTTTAGTGTTTGTCTTACAGTTGGCAATATATATTTGTAACTTATCTGAATTCACGTTAAATAATACTATATTTCTTTACTGATAGTGTACATAACTTATAATGGAATATTTCCTATTCCTCTCTCCTTTCCCTTATGCCATTGATATCATTTATCTCACTTATCCACAGACTACAATCATCCAATATATGTTACTGCTATTATTAATATTTTGAATCATCTTTTATATCAGTTATAAAATATAAAAATGATACTTTACTTTCATTTGTTCCTCTTCTGATGTTCTACCTTTCTTTATAGAGATCTTCTTTTATGACCTATATTATTTTACTTCTTTTTGAAGAGCTGCTTTTCTTTTAATATTTCTTACAGGTTAAGCTTCCTGACAGTGATCCGTTCAGTTGTTCAACGGAGAAAATTTTAATTTCCTTGCCTTTGCTCCAATTTTCAGAGTGTTCTTTTGTTTGTGTAAACATACATTTTATTTCAATGACTTATTTTTATTTTAGAATCCCTAAAGAATTTTATTTCCCCTTTCTTCATTTCTTTATCCTGTCCAAATTTCATGGGTTCTTTTCATCACTTTATATTGTCTTATTCTTTATTTATATGTAAAGTTCATTTTTAATCCTTTAAAGCTTTTAATTATATTTATTCCTTGGTATTTTTATGCTGATTATTTCCTCTAGTTTTCATGAATGTTAATCTCATAATTATTGTGATGAGGCCAACTACTGCAGGCACACTGATCAACAGGGCTGTTCCCCAACCAAGTCCTGCCTTGTGAGATTGCTGCAGGTGTGCTGGTGGGCAGGGCAGGCTCTTGGTGCAACTGGTTATGATGCCTGGCAGTACACAAGTTCAGTGAGCCAGCTGGTGAGTAGGGCAGCCTCCCCAAGTACTGGCTTTGTGACCCAGCAGAGTGCTTCTGCTACAGGCTTGTTAGTGAGCAGGATAAGCCTCTGGTGTTAATAGAACAGAGGAAGTATTCTCTGTTCTGTTAAAAGATGGTATTTTCCAATGCCAATGTTATAATGGTAGAATGCAATCCCCAAAATGGCTGCCACCAGGGTCTCTGCCCTCAGGGAGAGTTCTAGCTGATTCTTGCCCCTCCAGAAAACCTTTCCAGAAATCTATCTCTATGATCAGCAAGTGACCCAGGAGCCTTTCAAACTACTGCCTCTGGGCTAGGACTTGGAGTACGTAAGATTTTGTTCACATTCTTTAAATGCACAGTCTGTTTTCAATAGCTCTCTGATTCTCTCTGAAGATAAGGGCCACTGGTTTTCAAAACCAGACATTCTGGGGGCTCCTCTTCCTGGTGAAGAACCCCCAGGCTAGGGAGCTTTTTATGGAGCTTGGATGCTTCACTCTTTGGAGAGAACATCTGTGGTTGGAGTCCCACAACATCTGTGGTTGTATGATCCCTGTAAGTGAGTGGCTGACCTGGGAGTATGAGTCATGATTAGAACATATATCTATCCCTTCTACCATCTCATTGTGGCTCCTTCTTTATATCTTAGTTGTGGAAAATTTTTATGTTAGTCTTCAGGTTATTCTCATGAATAGTTGCCCGACAAGTAGTTGTGTTCTGCCCATAGGAAGAGGAGAGCTCAGGACTTTTCAACTCCATCATCTTGATCTGGCCCCCTCCTGTTTTTAATTTACTCAAGTATAGGGCTATCTCTTTCTAGTTCAGTTCAGTTCAGTTCAATCTCTCAGTTGTGCCTGACTCTTTGCGACCCCACGAATCACAGCACGCCAGGCCTTCCTGTCCATCATCAACTCCCGTAGTTCACTCAAACTCATGTCCATTGAGTCAGTGATGCCATCCAGCCATCTCATTCTCTGTCGTCCCCTTCTCCTCCTGCCCCCAATCCCTCCCAGCATCAGAGTCTTTTCCAGTGAGTCAACTCTTAGGGCTGCTCTATTCAGGGTTCTAGTAGGAAGGATGAGATGGTTGGATGGCATCACTGACTCAACGGACATGAGTTTGAGTAAACTCCAGGAGTTGGTGATGGACAGGAAGACCTAGTGTGCTGCAGTTCACGGGGTTGGAAAGAGTTGGACACAACTGAGTGACTGAACTGAACTGAAGGAATAAGTATTGTCATTTAATCAGTGCTTTTGTATACTAATTAACAACTATTTTTATATTCTTTTAGACTAAAGACTCTCTTAAATATATTGTTAGCAGAGCTCCTGATAATGCCTGAATTCAAAAGTTATAAATGTATACTTTTAATAAACCATACAGTGCTCTTTTTAAATTAATTCAGTTTAAACATTACCATTAATCTGAATAAAGGAAATTTTTCCATGCACTGTTACTCTACTCAGAGCTATGGCTTTGGGTAGCATATTAACCAGGATAGAAAAAGTGTAATATAAAAATCGCTACTTACTACTTCTTTATATCATACACTAGGTTTCACTCTTTAAATATATTGTATAGCTTAATCCTCTTACAAAACTTATGGTTCCACTTCTAATATATCCTCATTTAATAAAGACTCAAGTTAAGTGATTTGCCTGATGTCACTACCTTAAAAGGGGCAGAGCTATTATTTAAATGTAGCTCTGACTCCTTGGTGGAGATATGAACCACTGCATTCTACTGATGTGAGATTTGAGTGTGAAGAATAAGGAAAGATTTATAAGTGATATCATTCCTTCCAGGCTCAGTAAATGAGAATATGAAAAATATCTGGCATTTAATCAGTGTCTAGTAAATACGGGTAGGAGACAGGAACTGAAAATGGGTGGCATGAAAAAAATTTCAGAAGTAATGAATATGCTCATTATCTTGAACCTGGTGATGGTTTTATATGATCTAATCAAATTGCACATTTCAAATAGGTGCAGTTTGTCGTATACAATTTATTCTTCCATAAAGCTTTTTTTTTTTAATAGGTGAACATCCCCACTATAAAATTCTTCACATTTAAATAATCTGAAAAATACCTGGTCCTGATAAGTGAACTTTACATGAGCTTTGTGATCCCAGAAAACAGTGATAGTTATGAAATCACCCTTTTAGCTTCCTAAATACCTCCATCTTTTGTGTTCTGTGAAACAGTCAATCTCAGAGGGTCACTTCGTCTTGCATGTTCCAAGAAAATACCATCCCTTCCATTCCTTGTGACACTTAGAAGACTCATGGATGAATCCATTGTTTACCTGTCCCTGTAAAACTTTTCTTTTCTTTGAGATATTCCTCACTAATAAGCATTCTCCTTATTGCAATAGCCTGAATAAAATAATCTTAATTGTCTAGTGATTTTGTCTTTCTCAATATCAAGACAAGTTCACAGTGACTTAAATACATCATATATAATTCTGATATAATACAATATCTGGGTGGATACAAGTACTGACTTTGCTTCAGGAGACAGTAATATCAGGGCTCTGGTCAGTTGTTAATTGTTTACAAGTTCCTATGAACTCCTTCTGTCTGTATTTTCAGACACTGATACAAATATATATATATTTTAATTTGGAGAGGTCAATATCTTTTAGTCATTCTTTTTTTCATTCTTCTTTTCTCACAGTGCCTACACACCATGTGTAGGGGAGAAATGAAAACAGGATTAGAAAATCCAGTCTGTCTAATGTTCTCTGTTTTATGTGAGTGAGGTTGAAGAAAAAGTTAAATGGTTGAGCACTAGCTGTGCTAGCTTTGTTGCACTCATACCTAAAAGTCATTTAGTCCAACTACCAAGGAGACAGACATTATTTTTTAGGAGAACTAAAATGGCAAGTTGGAGAGGAGAGTAATAACTTTGTAGTCTGGTCTATTAAGCTGAACTAAGATTCTTCGGTGTAAAAAGCCTCATTTCAGGTCAGAATAGTCTCTGATGTCCTTTTAGGAAAAGAATAAAATGTATCTCTTTTTTGAAAAGTCATCTCTTGTCCTTCCTATATGACAAGAGAAAATTCCCTGGGATATCTCATGTATAGGCTGTCATTAATTTGAAACTTCTACTCACAAATATTCTTAAAGACATTTTATTTACTGCTCTGAGACAAGAATATTAGTGTTATAAAATGTTCCCTCTAATGAAATCACATTGTTTTCTCTTAATAATTAACAGCTTTGGGCAAAAAAGACCACCAACAGTAATTATTGCAACTCTCTTAGCTGTAAGCACCCTTTTCTATTTTGTGCTGAAGTTGACCCTGATTTAGAATTGACATATTAATATAGCTATAAACAAACCATGCTCAGCAGGGTAAATTCAAAATAAGAGACTTCTTCCTAAGACAACTTCTTGTAATAAAATACAGACTAAACTAAGGAATTACAGATGATTTACAACACCAGATGTAAACAATGAGAAAGGTTAGAGTAACTGAAAGTTATTGCTTCAAATCACTAATTTTTAATATGATCTTGGAATAAACAATTAAATTAGAAATAATTAAATATATATATATATATTAAAATAAGATGATTCGGCATGAGCACAAATACCACAAATACCCACCGATTATACAGAATAGAAATGAATAATATTTAAAAACCAGGTTCAGTTCACTCGCTCAGTCGTGTCCGACTCTCCGCGACCCCATGAATCACAGCACGCCAAGCCTCCCTGTCCATCAACAACTCCCGGAGTTCACTCAAACTCATGTCCACAGAGTCGGTGATGCCATCCAGCCATCTCATTCTCCATCGTCCCCTTCTCCTCCCACCCCCAACCTTTCCCAGCATCAGAGTCTTTTCCAGTGCGTCAACTCGTCGCATGAGGTGGCCAAAGTATTGCAGTTTCAGCTTTAGCATCAGTGTAATGAGCAATCTCATAAATAATTACAAACTATTGCTGGGTGCTAAGAGTTTTAAAAATCAAATTTTAAACCATACTAAATCACCTTGCTTTCACATACTTTCTAACTCCAAGGCACTATAGTATCTACTGTAGAAAAAGAAAAACCTGATAATTTGACTTGCTTTTAATATCAATAAATGTAACATCTACCAATGATACATATATATACAAATATTTTTTAAAAAAGAAGAAAATTGTGTTTCATCCTGAAATAAAATGAAAAGCAAGGGAGTAATAAAAAATCAATAGCAATTACAATGCCAACAAATATAAGGTGATCCTATTTTTGGCCCTAAAATAACAGAACCTTAAATATGTCCCATTACCTGGGCTTCTACAGAAACAAGAGTTGATTCTGGCTTTGCTAATGTCTAGACAGATTTGATATGACCTTTGTAAATGTAATCTCATGTGGTTGTCCTATCACTGTTTTCTATTATAAACAGATTAACTGATTACCTTGGCAACTTTTGAATATTTGTTCTTTAAATTCTTATATTTTAATATTCTTATATTTTAAATTCTTATATTTTCAACTGGGCTGGCCAGTCAATCTGAAGGCTGACTCACATTCATTTATATTTAATTTAATGTATTTATTTATTTAAGCTTAACAAATTTATTGAATTTTAGTGAAGACATTCATCTCACTGGTTTCTCTTTCTTGCTTTGACCCTAGGTTAATATCTAATTTGAGTAAGAAAATAAAATGTAGGAGAGGGATGCTATTTCAAGATAAACATTAAAGTGAACAAAACTTGGTAGTTTACCTATGCTAAAGCAAGTTAAATTCATTCAGTTCAGTCGCTCAGTCGTGTCCGACTCTCCGCGACCCCATGAATCACAGCACGCCAGGCCTCCCTGTCCATCACCAACTCCCGGAGTACACTCAAACTCATGTCCACAGAGTCGGTGATACCATCCAGCCATCTCATTCTCTGTCGTCCCCTTCTCCTCCCGCCCCCAACCTTTCCCAGCATCATTGATATAATTATATCATGAAGTAAGAAAACTAATAGTTCTATATACATTTCATTGTTTTCCTTGGGGCTTACTTTAAACTCAAATGCAAGTGAATAAAGTATTAAGAATATACACAAGCTGCTTCTCTGGATTTATTACCTATTAAAACCACTCAGCAAGTTTCCTCCAATCAAACAGTCTGAAGCTGCCTCTGAATCTAACATTGTAGGAGTTTTCAAGGAAATCATTATACTGTAAGTTTCTTTTATATGTGATTTTAAAGATGTAACTGTCATAAAAAATAATTAATATACATTATAAAAAAATGCAATTCTACAACACATATATTAACAAGGTATATGTAGTCAAAGATTCCATAAAATATGTTTAAAGAAGCATTTTCTTTCCTTTTTTTTTCAGTATCTAAAATGTGCTTTGGAGAGGCCACTGGTTAATACATATGCAGTTAAGCCATGTTATTTTGCTAAATTTTGTTGTTCAATCACTAAGTTGTATCTGACTCTTTGAGATCACATGAACTGCAGCATGCCGGGCTTCCCTGTCCATCACCAACTCCCAGAGCTTACTCAAACTCATGTACATTGGGTCGGTGATGCTTTCAACCATCTCATGCTCTGTCATCCTCTTCTCCTCTTGTCCTCAATCTTTCCCAGCATCAGGGTGTTTTACAATGAGTTGGCTCTTCACATCAGGTGGCTAAAATATTGGAGCTTCAGCTTTAGCGTCAGTCATTACAATGAATATTCAGGATTGATTTCTTTTAGGATTGACTGGTTTGATCTCCTTGCTGTCCAGGGGACTCTCGAGTCTTCTCCAACACCGCAGTTTGAAAGCACCAATTCTTCAGTGCTCAGCCTTCATTATGATCCAGTTCTCACATCGGTACATGACTATTGGAAAAAACTATAACTTTGACTATACAGACCTATGTCAGCAAAGTCATGTCTTTGCTTTTTAATGCACTGTCTAGGTTTGTCATAGCTTTCCTACTAAAAAGCAAGTGTCCTTTGATTTCATGGCTGCAGCCATTGTCCACAGTGTTTGGAGTTCAAGAAAATAAAATCTATCACTCTTTCCACATTTTCCCCATTTATTTACCATGAAGTGATGGGACCAGATGTCACGATCTTGGTTTTATGAAAGCTGAGTACTTCTGTTTCTCTGATTTTAATTGTTTTAATAGAAGGATAATTGGTTTACAAAATTGTGTTGACTTCTACCAAACACCAACATGAATCAGCCATATGTATGCGTATACCTGCTGCTGCTGCTGCTAAGTCGCTTCAGTTATCTCTGATTCCATGCGACCCCATAGATGGCAGCCCACCAGGCTTCCCCATTGCTGGGATTCTCCAGGCAAGAACACTGGAGTGGGTTGCCATTTCCTTCTCCAATGTGTGAAAGTGAAAAGTGAAAGTGAAGTCGCTCAGTCATGTCCGACTAGTAGCGACCCCATGGACTGCAGCCTACCAGGTTCCTCTGTCCATGGGATTTTCTAGGCAAGAGTACTGGAGTGGCTTGCCATTGCCTTCTCCAATGCATATACCTATACATGTGTAAATGATGAGACTAGATGCCATGATCTTAGTTTTCTGAATTCTAAGTTTTAAGCCAGGCTTTTCACTCTCCTGTTTCATCTTTATCAAGAGGCTCTTTAGTTCCTCTTCGCTTTCTGCCCTTAGTGTGGTATCATCTGCATATCTGAGGCTGTTGATATTTCTCCGAGCAACCTTGATTCCAGCTTGTGATTCATCCAGCCCAGCATTTCACATGATGTACTCTGCATATAAGTAAGCAGAGTGACAATATGCAGCTTTGATGTACTTCTTTCCCAATTTTGAACTAGTTCATTGTTTCACGTCTGGTTCTAACTGTTGCTTCTTGACTTGCACATAGATTTCTCAGGAGGCAGGTAAGCTGGTCTGGTTTAAGAATTTTCCACAGTGATCCACATAGTCAAAGGCTTTGTGTTAAATAAGAATTCCTATAAATTAGTTCAGAACAAATTGGATTTCACAAGTTAGTAACATAAATGATTTGATAAATCCACAGATAGTATGTCCTTCTTATTTCCTATCTTCATACAATGCTGCCTTGTTTTTGCATTTATACCCTTTAAAAAAGTAACAGCCAAATATTAACTATTATTTACATTTAAATTGCTGATGGTAGCTTCCATTTTAGAAGAAACAGCTTCCTTATGATTTTCCTCGAGAGCTGGTGGGAATGTTAACAGAACTAGATAACAAAAATCTAGAGAAGCACACGCAGTATAACTATTTTGGTAGCAAATGGCTGTTCTCTGAAGAATAATAAAGGTAGACAAGACCCTTTAGAATGAAGCATGTTATTTTAAATTCTTGACGGTTTATATAAATTTTAAAATATTCTTTTTAAAGAGCTTGGTATACACATCTGTATCCACTGATAGCAATGCAATAACTAGTCTCTGATGATTTGAAACAAAACATATGCCATTAGGGAAAAAAAGAGATGCATTTTATCTAATTTATTTTGTCAGTTAATATATTCAGTAACATTTTCCTCCCAATACAATACTCCCTTCTTTCTGTGTTCCTGGGACCCAGACAGCTTTGGTTAACAAAGGAGTTAAGTTAGAGCAATTGCTTACAGTTTAAAAAGAAAACTTTTCCTTCCCTCTTAATGTGCTAAGAGTTGTATCTAAAACTATGCAATTCTTAGAAAGATAACATTTATGATTTTTTAAAATTATCTATTAACTTTGGAAACTAATCACATGAAACTACTAAATTAGTAAATGTCTTAAAATTTGTATATAAAACATAAATTACCTCCAATTTCAAATTCTCATTTATTAGTGTACCACTCAGTCTTTAAAAGGAAAAAAAAAAAAAACACTGCTTCAAAGAGTCTAATGTCATTCATTAAAAAAGGAAAGTGTTCCTTTTACCTTTACACTCACCCGATGCCCCATTTTCAAAACACATGATTTAATCATTTTGGTCATGGACATTTCTAAGATGAGATCTTATATTTCACTTCCATATCTTCTAATTATCAGGAAAACCCTGACCTTTATTGATGGAATTTGGTCCTGCTCATGTTGGCATATCCCATCCAGTAGGCTTCATCCTCATCTTTGCCTCTGGAGGCATTTCCTCTGGTTCACTATTTTCATCCTCATTTAAGCTGCTGCCACCAAAATAGTTTTTGGAGTAAGTGTTGGAAAGGTTTCTTTAGGCTTACTTAAACCAAGTTCAATGAATAGGGCTTTCTCTGTCATCTGACTATCTACCAAGTTGGTGGACTGCCGACTACCTCCAAGTTCGGGAAATCCAAACTTGGAGATCTTAGTAGGCTTTGGTAGAAGGTCTGCAGCTTCTTCTGCTTATTGCTTCTCAGCACTATGGCTGGTATTTCTCCCTCCATTACTGGAAGAAACAGTCAGCTTTCCCAGACTTTTCTGCTGCTTCTTTAGATCCTCTGCTGGCCCCAGTTCACTGCTCTGCCATCTTCCTGTCCTCCATTTTTCCTGCAATAGCCTCTAAATTTTTAATGTTTCAATAAACATTTTTGGGCTTTCCCAGTGGTGCTAGTGATAAAGAACCTGCCTGCCAATGCTGCAGAAGATGTAAGAGACATGAATTTGATCTCTGGTCAAGAAGATCCCCTGGAGGAGGCAGTGGCAATATACTCCAGTATTTTTGCCTGGAGAATCCCATGGACAGAGGAGCCTGGCAGGCTATGGTCCACAGAGTCACAAAGAGGTGGACATGACTGACGTGACTTAGCACACACACATACAATAAACATTTTAAAAAACTAAATGATCCTGTATCTAAGATGATCTTTGATACTTCAATGAACAAAAGCATCTTCCTCTTTCATCTTAACCATTCTTCTCTGAATATACATTGTATGTCATATATAGAGAATATTGCAGTGGTTATGAGACCAAGGTATCAGCCTGACTACAGAATTTTTATCTTACCTCCAACACTTATTGAGTTCTAATCCACACAGTTAGTACGTCAAGGTTGTATATTGTCACCTTGCTTATTTAACTTCTATGCAGAGTACATCATGAGGAACGCTGGGCTGGAAGAAGCACAAGCTGGAATCAAGATTGCCGGGAGAAATATCAATAAACTCAGATATGGAGATGACATCACCCTTATGGCAGAAAGTGAAGAGGAACTCAAAAGCCTCTTGATGAAAGTGAAAGAGGAGAGTGAAAAGGTTGGCTTGAAGCTCAACATTCAGAAGACAAAGATCATGGCATCTGGTCCCATCACTTCACGGGAAATAGATGGGGAGACAGGGGAAACAGTGTCAGACTATTTTTTTGGGCTCCAAAATCACTGCAGATGCTGATTGCAGCCATGAAATTAAAAGACGCTTACTCCTTGGAAGGAAAGTTATGACCAACCTAGATAGCATATTAAAAAGCAGAGATATTACTTTGCCAACTAAGGTCCATCTGGTCAAGGCTATGTTTTTCCAGTGGTCATGTATGGATGTGAGAGTTGGACTATGAAGAAAGTTGATCGCCGAAGAATTGATGCTTTTGAACTGTGGTGCTGGAGAAGACTCTTGAGAGTTCCTTGGACTGCAAGGAGATCCAACTAGTCCATTCTAAAGGAGATCAGTCCTGGGTGTTCATTGGAAGGACTGATGCTAAAGCTGAAACTCCAATACTTTGGCCACCTCATGCGATGAGTTGACTCACTGGAAAAGACTCTGATTCTGGGAGGGATTGGGGGCAGGAGGAGAAGGGGATGACAGAGAATGAGATGGCTGGATGGCATCACCGACTCAATGGACATGAGTTTGAGTGAACTCCGGCAGTTGGTGATGGACAGGGAGGCCTGGCATGCTGTGATTCATGGGGTCACAAAGAGTCGGGCACGACTGAGTGAATGAACTGAACTGAACTGAATGTTAATTTAAAACATTTCATTTAAATCTTACAACTCTATGAGATGGTTACTCACTCATTATTCCCAGCTAGATATACATGGGAATGGGGCTTCCATGATGGTACAGCAGGTAAAGAATCCACCTGCAATGCAGGAGACACAGGATATTCAAGTTCGATCCCTGGGTTGGGAATATCCCCTGGAGGAGAAAATGGCAATTTTCCAGTATTCTTGCCTGGAAAATCCCAAAGACAGAGTAGCTTGGAGGTACAGTCCATGGGGCTGCAAAGAGTACGACAGGGCTGAGCGCGAGCACACGCACGCATGCACACACACACACACACACACACACACACACATGCACACACATAGGATTGGAATTTCCATCGGCAAATGAGGCCCTAAACATCTAAGTAAATGTCCTGAAATCACTCAACTAAGGATTTGACTCATTTATTGGATTCAAATGTATTCCCTTGGCCAGCATTTTGTATGAATAAAGGAGAAGCTAATATCTTATGGGTATCCCTGGTGGCTCTATGGTATAAAAAAAAAAAAAAAACAAAAACACACACATACACCTGCCAATGCAGGATACATGGGTTTGATCCCTGGGTTGGGAATATCCCCTGGAGGAGGAAATGGCAACCCAACTCAGTATTCTTGCCTGGGAAATTCTGTAAACAGAGGAGCATGGTGGGCTACAGTCCATGGTGTTGCAAACAGTTGGACATGACTTAGCAGACTGAGCATGCATGCATATCTCCTATAAATCCACCTGAATGACAAGACAATATATACGTTGTACCAAGTACATGCAGAGAGCAGTAGTTGTATACAACAATCAAATTTGTTTTTTTTTCCAGAAATAGAGCTTTCTATATTTGTTTTTTAAATACAAATCAACTCTGAAAGTAGAGTGTTAAATATTGAAATTAAGCATTTAGTAACAAGGATAGAATATGCCCTTGAAGAAAAACACATTTTCCTTAACTGTGACTTTTCTGAACCTCTCATGAGTATTTTATAAAACATTCCCTAAATATCAGGACAACTGTTATTTAATCTCCTGGAGGTAAATTATTGACTACAAAATATCACTCTATAGAACCGGGTCTATTAACAAGATTCTTACTGAAACACTCTTTCAGTTGTTTGATTACTATGGTAAGATCAGCAACTGCAACCCCTCTAGTTCCAATATTTTTCCCTTACTCCAAGCTCTGTATGATGTTCTAGGAGCGATGTTCCATGAGACTAGTCAATAGATAGTGGCTGAATGTCAGAGACAAGTCCTCCCAAGGACGTTTATGCAAGGAGCATCAGGAGATGGAAAATTTCCACTCCATCCCCAACCACTGCTTTATAATTCTGTGAAAATTCTTGTTTCTGGCCAGCATATCTCTCCTCCCTCTTCTCTCTTCCCCTTTTAAGAACAGAAGAAAGTCTCACAGCTTTTCCCCAACCAAGTTGTCTCTAAACTAAACACCTGCAGTGCTTTGTACATTCTATGTCCAAAAATACAAAAATGAGGACATAAAACTTCTCTCTATATGTGTCCCCACATTTCTGGCTAGTCTTTTCTATTCTGTAAATCTTGGTAATCATAAGTCTGTAGGTTTCTAAAGATCCAAAAATCGGTTAGCACATAAAAACAGACTCCAGATATATTGATTTTTTTATCACAAAGATAGACTCAAATTCTAAGTTAAAGCCACAGAGCTGGTTCTTGCAGAAAGAAAAGGGGATGGAAATGAAAGTAGGATTCCTGGAACTCTGACTGGGGAGGCCAGTGGTAGGGGTGGGTAATTTGAAGGGTGATTAGAGAAAGGAGTGATTAGAGAATAACCTCCTTTCTTCTTCCTCATCATACTTCCAAACTATTGAAAATTAGAAACAGGTGGACAGTGCTGTTTGTGGGCACTGTTTGGTCCCCTGAGTTACTAGTAGCCTGATCGTTGCCCTGAATTCTCTGAAATCTGTACAAACTTAAAGGACAAACGTAGATAAATAACTGTGGCATAAGTGTGAATTTTTTTTGTCATTCCATGTCAAATTTAGGTTCAGAGCACTATCTGATACATTCAACAGTAACCACCCCAGGTGAACAAGACTTTTTTGATCTCCATTTACTTTTAATTGCACCATTTAAAAAATTTTGGATTCCTAGAGTTTGGGCTTGTGCTTGGTGCTTCTGTCCCAAACACGAGAGAGTTGGTTGCTGGTTCAAAAGACAGAGAAGTCCCATTTTGAGCTTTAGAGACCATCTCCTGAGAGAACAAGGCCAACCCCACAAGACCGGCAAGAAGGTTTTCTATTACATACTCCCTAAGATCTTGTCCAGGTCCAGTAATTCTGAGTTAATAATATCACTGACCTAATTCATAAAGACATTTCTTTATTATTCCTTTCTTATAATAGGTCTTCCAAAAAGTTTGCTATTTTGAGTTAACTTTATTAAATTGCAATCATCAAGTAGATAATTGCTTCTAGGCTTAAGCAGAATGATTCTAAAGTTTAACAAGAAGCATAAATTTCAAAATTAGAAATGCTAATATTCATAGAATGTTTAAGGAAGCCAAGAGACCATTTAGTTCAATATATACATACAAAATGAAGGTCTCAGAGCTACTGAATCTTTCTCTTAAATCTGCATTTTAACAATTTTTTATTGAAAATAATCTACTCTAACACATTTGAAAACTACGACTATAGCACTGTTTCCCTGTATTTTCAAAACTATTTCAATCTTACTTGCAATAAGATTTTCCCTTGAGGTAGAAAATGCATTTTAATACAATAATAAGCAGCTGGGTGCCTGGTCTAGCTTATCAATAAATAAGTTCAATAAATCTTTGTCTGCACTTCCTAATTTATCAAGTTGTTTATTTTGCTAGCAGTATAGAACAGTGAGACCAAAGAAAGAATATGGTACACTTGTCATGTACACATACAAAACTTATAGCTCTTCTAAAATATCTTTCTCATATGATGGTATTAGAAGAACATGTTCTAAAATGTAGAAAATAATTAAGTGGTAATAATAAAGTTTCTAAATAGTTAGAGCAATTTTGCAAATAATTTGCCCTAAATGCAAAAGTATAGCAAATATTTATTAATGAAAAATGGGAAAGTCAGTGGTGAAATACCAGATGATAAGTGCTATAGTTTAGCAAGATATTTCACTTCTGGAATTCTGAAAAACTCAAATAAAATTCAACTGCATTTATGAACAATATGTTTTACTAACGTGCTTTCAGTAATGATTATTTATAATAAACCTAATATGATCATTGAAAGAGAAATTTTAAATTAGAAGGAACTGTCTTGACTGTAAATTTATCATTATTACCACCTCCCTTTGCTTGGTTAGAACATCTATGCTATTACTTGTTTAGTGGAGTCTTTGAAAATAAATGTTTATAAATTAATTAATAGAACAATTACAGTAAATGACTCACTAGAAACTATTACAGGACCAGCACAGTCATTCTTGAGAAACTGCTAAGAAAATTAATTTTATGTATGTGCCAAGATGTAATGAAATAAACAAGTTACATAATAGTACCAAATAATCCATAATAATAAAAGCTTATTACAAAATATTTGCCTCATCAATTTCTGCCTTGACATAACAACTTGTTTCTTATAATCATTAAAGTTACAAAAGTATATAATGCAAAATTAGATTATCTATATAAATTTTTGTCAATAAATTCAATATTGTAAACCTAATGCTTCCCCAATTAGAAACAATTTTATATTGATAATTAACAAATTTGGAAAGAGAAACTATAAAGGGACTGATACAAACAGATGCAATTTTTTAAGAAAATTAACAGTTGGTAATCATTAAGATTTACTACAATTTATTATTAGAAAAATTTAATGATTCAAAAGTTTTGTGTGGAAAAAAATCACTTCCTATAGAAGGAATCTCTCCCCCATTCCACACACTGCCATCAAGAAAAAGTGGAAAGAGAAAATGTTAACACTTCATAATAATGAGAAAATTAGTTCTGTAAGAGCTTTGTTCCATGGAGTTATCCACTGGTAGCACACAAGTCTGCTATCATTGAATGAATGTGTATTAAACTTCTCAAGTATATGTTGTTTGTTGACTGACATTCTACTCTAAAGATATTTCGTTTTCCCATATTTGTTTACTTATTGTTTTATTATATTCACAGTGGACTTGTGTATTCCTCTTATTCAGTTTGTGTTCTGTACTACTGTCATTGCTTTTTACATGCTCTAATTATACTGTATTTGGCCTATGTGACCTATTTCAAGATGGCATCTTTTTAATACATCTCCACCATACTTTGAATATGTTCTTAATTTCTATTAAATACCACAAGATATTTCTAGTTCACCTCATTCTTGTGAAGTTCAGATATTTCTCCAAGGAGACTTTATTTCATTTGATAGAGGGTGGTATTTGGAGTCTAAGATCTAGGAACTAATTGTGCTTCTTACTCATTTCTAAGGTGAAAACAATCTACACTTGCTCTACCACACACTTTCCAACCACTACAGCATCCTCCAAATTGCTTTACTACTAGCTTTCTATCTTTCATTCTATACCAATACAAGTGTTCTTATAACAGTCTGAGGAGTCTTTTTTAAAAAGTATACTGTATCATTTAATTCATCATACACTGTCTAACATTTTTTTTTTCATTTTAAACTACACACAGAGATACACACAGACACACACACACAGACCCCAATGTTTCTCATGAATTTAAACACAAAGTGAAGTGAAAGTCACTCAGTTGTGTCTGACTCTTTGCAACCCCATAGACTATATAGTCCATGGAATTCTCCAGGCCAGAATACTGGAGTGGGTAGCCTTTCCCTTCTCCAGGGGATCTTCCCAACACAGGGATTGAACCCAGGTCTCCTACATTGCAGGTGGATTCTTTACCAGCTGAGCCATCAGGGAAACCCAAGAATACTGGAGTGGGAAGCCTATCCCTTCTCCAGCAGATCTTCCCGACCCAAGAATTGAACTGGGGTCTTCTGCATTGCAGGGAGATTCTTTACCAACTGAGCTCTCAGGGAAGCCCAAAATTTCTTAAGAAAATATCGGTATATTTAATTCATTAATATAGAAAAGGAGTTGTGTACCATGATCAAGTAGGATTTATTTCATGTACATAAAGCTAATTAAATATTCCAAACCCAATCAATGTACTTCAGCAAATCAACAGATTAAAAAAGAAAGACCATATCATCACATCAATAGATGCAGGAAAATAACTCTTACTAAAATACAAAATTCATTCATAATAGTTTTCAGGAAATGAGAAATGATAAAGGACTTCGTCAACTTGATAAAAAGCATGTGAAAAATGAAAAAACTACTCTTAACATAAAAAACCATGAGAGAGTGTTTTCTCTGTAAGACAGAATTCGGCAAGGACTTCTATCACTATTCTTACTCAACATAGTACTGAATATACTAGCCATTACAACAAGGCAAGAAAAAAATAAAAGGCATCAGATAAGAAAGGGAAAAATAAGATTATCTCTACTCACAGATGAAATGATTGCCTATGTAGAAAATCGAAAGTAATCTATTTAAAATTTCATAGAATTAATAAGTGAGTTCAGCTTAAGTGACAGATACAAGATCAATACACAAAACTCAAGTGCATTTCTGTATTAACAATGAAAATGTGGACTGAATTAAAATCACTATAATATATACTGAAGGATGTAAAAGAAGCTTTGAACAAGCGGAAATCTTTTTTAATGTAAATACAATATTAGAAAGATGGCTGTCATTTAGTTGTTAAGTCATGTCTGACTCTTTTGTAACCCCATGGACTGTAGCCCTCCAGGCCCCTTCTGTCCATTGGATTTCCAGCCAAGAATACTGCAGTGAGTTGCCATATCCTTCTTAAGGGTATCTTCCCAACCCAGGGATCAAACCCACATCTCTTGCATTGGCAGGTGGGTTCTTTACCACTGAGTCACCAAGAAAGGCCAGAAAGATTATCTAAATTTATCTGAAAATGTAACCAATCAAAATTTCAACTTTTCTCATAAAAGTGTATATGCACGAAAACAGCCAAGGCAATTTTCAAATTATCATATGATATATTACAATAATGAAAATAAAATATCTGAATAAAGTTAAATAAATAAATATTTAAATAAATAAAACTATGAAACAAGCTAGAGAGTTTAGTATAAAATTGAGCTTCAATTTAATGTAGAAAAGATGAATAGCCCAGGAAGTGTTGAAAAAATTGATTATCCATTCATAAACATAAACTTGAAATTGATTGAGAATTCTGTATATTTTGCACACACTTACCACTAGTGGTATTTATGCATGTACAAAAGGAGGTACGTAGATGGAAAATCATACCATGATTATTTATAATAATGAAAACTCAGAAACAAATTATCCATCAAAGCTAGAATCGTGAAACAAATTATGGCATTTCCAAATATGAAATGCTATTTAATAGATAAAAGAATACTGCCCTGACATGAAAAATCTCAGAGGCATACTGTTGGGAGTACAAAACAAGTTATAGAAAATATTCAATGTTGTTCTTAAGTTATACAGTCATGTACGACGCTTTGTGACCCCATAAACTGGAGCATGCCAGGCTTCCCTGTCCTTCACCATCTCCTGGAGTTTGCTCAAACTCATTTTATTGAAAATGTTCAATAAAAATAGCTATTTTTCTCTTTCTTTAAGATAGCCAAATACCACATATAGCTATATTTAAAAAAAGGATAAATTTCAGGAAGATTATAGAGCTTCTGTCTCTTGATTCCCCAGTTAACTGTGATTTCTCAGAGCCCTTCCATCCAGGATTCTCTTTCTTAAAAAACATATTTCAGAACAACCTAGAAAATGTCAGTTCTTCAACATCTGAATCACTACTTCTGAGGGAGTTCCTTTGAAAGATATCAGGGTAGACATTCAATCATCAGGATCCACTTCAATGATTAAAAAAAAAAAAAAAGATGGTTAGGAACATAGTTTCTACAGTGTTAACAACTCTTTTGAATACTGTACTGATATCTTCTCCCTTGTAGGAAGAAAACTGAATAATAAATGTCCCCTAACATATTTAAGATAAAAATATAGATAAAAAGAGTGAGAAAAAGGTATAGCTACAACCTCAGGGCAAGATGAGCAGCAAGTCATTCTGAGCATTGAATTAAGATTCTGACTACATTAATCATAATCATATCTGTTAACCTGCTAGACCAAGGACAAGCTAGTAAGGTAAAAATACTGATCATTAGATATTGTTCTCTTGTTTACCAGATTGGATAGATAAATGTTCACCTTTTTTTCAGATCCTAAACTCTGGAGAGAATAGCAGTTATTCTTATTTTATCTTGTTTTTTGTTGACTGTAATTTCTAGCTTTATTGCTTACTAAATAACATTTTATTGCTTACTAAATAATACCTCTCTGCAAAACTCATTATCTTTCCTGACCTCAAACCACACCAGGAGTTAAAGAGGGACAGGTATTGCTATGCCCATTTTCAAAAGAGAAAATGTGGAAGCTATTTTAAGTCATGTGGTTGAGGAGGAAAAGTGGTGTCATTGTTACCAGTTGTTTTGCTGCAAAATAACTATTTTCCTTTCAACTGGCAGAGTAAGTAATATTCTTCTCCCTTCTATACTGTCTAGAGAAGCATTGACCAAGCCCTCTGTCTTCCCCCTGAAGTGGATGAGCACAAGATGTAAGCCAGGCCAATGTCACATTCTTGTTGGATTTTGCATCTTGAATAGAGATATTAAGAGAGCAAAATAAAATTATCATATTCATTCCAGAGGCATGCCACTGTTGAGACTGTTGACTAGTTTTCACCACCCTGGGGATCATACTGGCCATCAATTTCTGTGATTCTGAACCCTCTTCTTTAGTGTTTCCTCACTTCTATGAGTCCCCCTCAACCCCAACCAGTCTCTCTCATCCCCTTTAATTAACAGAATCGTTATCTCTTGCTTGCCACCAATAAAGAACCACAGTATACAGTTGGACATGTGCAGAATTAGAGAGGGCTTGTTTGAGTTTGGAGGAAGCATCATGCCCACACCACACTCCCTCCCCATTCCCGCATAGCCTGCTCCATCCTCAGTCACATGTATTTGCAGTTTCTTCCCACCTTCCATAACACACACATATACTCAAAGAAGACTTCGATTTCCTACCAAATTTCCTCCATCAAAATCTGCTTTCTGGAAGAAACTTGAACTTTTTTGCACACATATGTAGAAGAATATTTTGTTTTTTCTTTTATCCAATAAGTTTTATTTAAATCCTCCTACATACATATTATTGTGATCAGAAAAATAATAGTGTAAATAAGAAAGATTTGTCCCTTGTCTTGTAGCTGATAAATCCATCAAACACTGTAAAGGATATCTAATTACAGAATTCGGAGATCTGGAGGGGAGACAAAGTACCTTCATTCCAACTCTGAAGTCAGATGAAATTTGAAATTGGTAGCTGCTTGCTAGTGTTTCCTGTTTAGGAAATAAAGCCACATGTAGTTTAACAGTGAATAGAATATCACCAGCAGTATACTGATTTTCCACATAAAGTCAGACAATGGGTTCATTGCCTTTCCCTCACCCTCCATATTTTTATTACCTGTTGACACAGTAAGTGTCTCATTGTGGAATCCTCTACAGTGTTCAGGCTAACGCTAAGCCTAGCTGACTACATTTAGAACAACCCTTGACTGAGGAAACTGCTCTCAAACTCTCTAACTAAAAAAGTAAATAATTATAAATAAAGAAAATATAATTTACATTATTACTGAACTTATTTTAATAACTAATTTTAAAATATTGCAAAATTTAAATCATCCAAAATGAGGTAAACAAGAGCACCTGTAATTCTAAAACAGAGAGACTGCCACTATTGACAGTTTAACCTATATATTTTCATTATTTATACTCATATGTACATGAGTAATGCACCTTCTTCATATATATTTGCTTGTGAAAAACAAGCATTGTTTTAAGTACTCTTTTAAATAATGAGTGGATGATATATTTGAAACAGAACAGAATTAAACTTGTCAAGTATAATCACAATCATGATCCATTTTTATAGTTAACTGTGTCAGATACTGGTTTAGTATATTGAGTACTTGATCTTATTTAATCCTTCCAACAAACTAATGATGTTGGTACTACTGTTATCATCAATTTTACCGACTAAGAAACAGGATTTAACCAGGCAACAGCTCAAGATCCTACAGAAGTAAATTGAATATGAAGGGAGATACCCAGAGGATACTTTTTG
The DNA here is from genome assembly GCF_049115385.1 of Moschus berezovskii. Classification (NCBI taxonomy): domain Eukaryota; kingdom Metazoa; phylum Chordata; class Mammalia; order Artiodactyla; family Moschidae; genus Moschus; species Moschus berezovskii. Next base: position 48,093,642 of record NC_142471.1, on the reverse strand, counting down.
AGCCATGCTGGCCCCTCACAAGAGAGGTTAACGAAGACCAAAGAGGTATCTTGGGAAGATTTGGAATCTTTCTTTCCAGATTCTCTTGGTGAGGGTAAAAACAAAACATTGCGACCCCCATTCAAAGTGTGTACTGTGTTGCTATGGTGAGTGTCTATTACTCAATCTACCCAATTAAAAGCTCCTCAAAGGTGCCACAACCAGACATTGGGAGGAAATGGTCTGCTTTCCCTTATAACTTCAAGCATGAACTACAGGTTGCCCATGACCCACTAACTCCTTCTCTGGTGTAAAAATCCACCTGCAGTAAAAATCCACCTGCAATGCAGGAAATACAGGAGACACGAGTTCAATCCCTGGGTTGGGAAGACCCCTGGAAGAGGGCATGGCAAGCCACTCCGATATTCTCTCCTGGAGAATCCCATGGACAGAGGAGCCTGGTGGGCTACAGTCCATAGGGTTGCAAAGAGTTGGACACAACTGAAGAGACTGAGCATGCATGCAGGTGTGATCCACTAAACCAGAGAGGGAATGATGAAAGCAGGGTAGCCCTGAAAAGCTGGAGGTCAACACCTGTGACAGGGATCTTTTCTACAGTTGGGCTTCTGCCCAATTTTGCTTCTTCCATGGATAGAATCAGCATACAAAGCTCCATGTTCCCTTGGCAGAAGTCCCCACAAGGCAGATATGAAAGCAAAACACCACCTACACAAAGACAAAAGCTCTGAAGCAGGAGAGAACCAGGTTCCTGACGTCTCTTCGAAGTGGATGCAAGGTTCAGGATAGGTGCTGGACAGGTGCTTGTGGTTCTTAGGGTAGTACTGACCTCAGAACACGATAGGGCAACTTCTCCCTTTTGACTAAGTATCTTTGTAATTTACCCTGAAGAAGGGGTGCTGCAAGGTAAAAAAGCCTCCACCAGGCCTACATGCTCCTGAGAGCCTACCCCATAGAGACTTTAGCTCTTTTCAGCTGGACCTGACTCTATCTGCTTCTACCAATTCCTGCCACTCTGAAAGCTGTGAGGGAAACCACTCCACATACTAAAACAATAAAATAAATAAAACTAACAATAATAAAATGCTTAGTTCCACGAAAGAGTCTCGAGATGACAAGCTGATTGCTTACCTCCTAATCACCACTGTCCAATATAAAAATTAATAGAGAATAATTTCTTGGGGCTTCTCCAATGGCTCAGTGGGTAAAGAATCCACCTACAGGAGACACAGGAGATGCAGGTTCAATCTATGAGTCAGGAAGATCCCCTGGAGGAGGAAATGGCAACCCATTCCAGTATTCTTTTCTGGGAAATCCCATGAACAGAGGACCCTGACAGGCTACAGTCCATGGGGTTGTAGAGAGTTGGACACGGCCGAGCAGCAGAGCTAGCATTCAAAAGAAAATATAAAATACTTTATAATCACACAGGATTGGGATTGATTTTTGAGTCCTTAGCATATTTTCCCAAATGACAAAGACTTTACTGAGACACCCCTCAGCTGCACACAAAGGCCTCCAAAGAGACTCCCAGCACCCCCAGCTTCAGTTCTTCTCAAACCCCTGTTCCCACCCCCTACAGCAGGCTTGAGAAGCCTCAAAATTAAATGAAAAAAAAGAGTTCAAAGTATGACTATAACACAAGCAAGAACGTTTTGTTTACTGACAAGAATCTCAACTTCTTTTCAAGTGACTAGAATTTAATGGACCAGAGGAAGAAATAGCTCAACACAGAGAACTTTAAAAGTCTCTAGGAGATAAAAATAAATTGCTTTGTTAAATATATCCTTTGATGTGTCATGCTTGTCCAAAGATGCAGTTATATATGCACTAAAGGAGTATTGGCTATTTTTATCACCTTTCCCCCATGTTAGTACCACACACATGGGAAGGGCTCATTCATTCACTTGTTCAGACATTTATTGAGGAGTTCCTTTGTGCCAGTCTGTATCACCCCTGAGGATACAGAGATGGCAATAATAGACTGTCCACAAAAGACACAGAAGTTTAATAGATAAGACGACAAGAAAAATGATAAAAATTTAAGCATGAAGTGCTTCACAGGGTGTAGTATCTACAAAGTACTGGACCTAAAGAAAGGTTGGGGGAATCTCAGAGTGAAAGAATCAATACAGTTGGTTAAGAAATAGTTTTTTCAAATTTGTATTATTAAATTTCATACTGTTAAACTTACTAAATTGTTGCTACCTTATGGAACTATCTGAATTCAAAGGAAGCAACTATTTTGGATAATATTCACAGTGAAGGTAAGGGAAAATCCCATGAACAAATATGAATCACTTCCAGCTCTTAGAAGTCAAGTGCAATTCTGGAAGATAGCTGATGGCTTCTAAGTGGGAAGCAACATTACTACTGGAGGTTGTCTATGGCGCATCATTTCAGGAATGCCTGGACAGATCTCTTTTCATGTGTCCTAAAGTATCTCCTCCAACTACTTCACTGTTGTCTAAAACTATATGGAGCAATTTATTCCTTCATTCATCCTAAATTTCTCTCCCATTAATATGAAAATATTTTTGGAAAGGAAATATATCATTACTCTAACATAGAGATTTTTTTTTTTTTTTTTGCTATTTATCAAGAAGAAGCTTTAAAAGAAAAAAGAGGGAAAATTAGTTCCCTGTATACCAAGGGAACTAAAAGGGCACCATTGAGTCTGATAGGAAACAGAAAGAAGATCCAGGACATGGGCTAAATACAAATTCTCTGGTTTCATTATTTTACCCTGTTCTACTAATTTCTTTCTTAAACTCCTTTGAACTTTCAACACTAACCATATGCCTTTCTTTCCTCCACATTTCTGAATTACCAAGCCTCTCTTCAAGAAACAATAAAAAATTCTATTTAAGGTCTATGAAACTCCTTTAACTATCTCAGTTTTTCTGTTGAGATCAATCACTGAGAGGTCAAAACAAAATGGTTCACAGACACCAAAGGTCAAAATAAACACAACGTACATTGGCTGCCTCTGCTCAGAAGTACAATCTAGGCACTGTCCCATTTTATAGTAGTGAGCATTTGGGGCTCAAATAAGACACTTTATGTGCAACACATGTATATCACTAGCATGCCTTGGAAGCAATTATATCTAGCCCTATAAATCCCTGGGCTTTGTTAAGGAGCCAAAAAATTATTTTTTTACATTATAGAATTCTCTAGTGCCAGGGAATCTGCAGCAATCCTCTTAGACTCATATCCAAGAGATTGCTATCCAAAACATCCTTTACAGACAAACAATGCATGAACACATTCACTTACTCAAAATACATTTCCTTGGTGCCAGGAAAGCTACTTATCAGTGGGGATGGAAGCATAATCCCAGCCTTTGGGAATCTCAAAACATTCTCATTTAAAAGGGGTGGATGGGACTTCTGTTTTCATATAGGGCACTATTGACTTACCGGAGAGAAAACTATTCACCTGGTCAGATAATCTGTGCTTTCAAAAATGTGAAATAGTCCTTGTCAAAAATCTCAACAAAAATGATCACAAGTATATTTCCCATTAAACAGTTTTCTCTATAAAATTCCTCTGGTAGCACGTGTGTCTTTGAATTACAAAATGGGCTCTTAAGTGATGGCTTCCGTTCTCCAAACTACAGAGTAAGTTGTATCTTCGAATCAGGTCCTGGCATCCAAGGCCAGACCAGACAGTTACACATTGTTAACCTGAACAAGAGTTGATCAGAAAACTTTCTTTTACACTATCCAAATTATCCAAGCTAAAAGACTGAATTTCCTCATTTCACATACAAGGAGAATTGTTTTAAAATTCTAAAAATATTTTTTTAGCAGTGTGGTAAAGAAATTGTTGAGTAATCTTTGTTAATTAAGCCAAACTGGGTGCCTAATGGCAAATAAAGTTTCTTGTTAAGATGTAGATAAATCAAAAAAGACCTTGGGATTCAGGGTAAGTGCTTTGTAAATGATTATCTCAGCAAAGGAGAGTAAGTTCTTCTAAGAAAGCAAGGTATTTCCTAACTTTGGAGTTTTGGAAAGTACAAACTGTTGACAGTGTAAAATGAATTGGAGATTGGACAAGGAGTCTGAATCAAGGTTATTTATTTCATGAAAAGTAGATGGAATGGTGTTTAAAAGTGAATAGAAAATGAAGGTAGACTATAAGATTCTTTTCAAAGAAATACAATGTATTTGGATTTTTCTACTCTTTGGTAATTTGAACAACTTAAAATTTAAGAACATAATGCTAATCCCAGTTGGCTATGCTTAGGATATTACTTACCTATAAAACTTAGTTGATAGTAGCACCTACCTCACAAAATTATTGTGATGATAGAATGACATGAGACATTATTTATATCAGTAGCAGAATGCCTGCTTCATAACAAGTAGCCCATCAGAACAAGTTTATTTCAAGATTACTATATTATTATTATTATAAACAACACAAATGAAATAAAATTACTTTCCTTTTGAATAAAAGAATAACTTTCTTCCTTTTATGTTCACCATGTTATTTTGACTCTTCAAACAAAAGATTAAATAAACAGATGTTAGCATAAAATATTACTGGATGAAATAGCAATTGAGGCACTGTAAAGATAAGAAACTTACTTTTCAGTATATATCCTTTAGCATTTTAATTTTAAAAATGTATTACCTATTTAAAAAATATGTTAAATATAAAACAGAAGCAACAATTTGTGGTCACTTAGGAAAGAAAGTACCAAATGATAGATATATACTTATTAAAACATGAGTATAATATTTATGCTAATATTTATTAAGTGCCTACTATATGCTAATACTTTGGCCACCTCAGGTGTCGAGTTGACTTACTGGAAAAGAGTCTGATGCTAGGAAGAATTGGGGGTGGGAGGAGACGGGGACGACAGAGAATGAGATGGCTGGATGGCATCACTGACTCGATGGATATGAGTTTGAGTGAACTCTGGGAGTTGGTGATGGACAGGGAGGCCTGGCGTGCTGTGATTCATGGGGTCGCAAAGATTCGGACACGACTGAGCAACTGAACTGAACTGAACTGAACTGATATGCTTGCAATTGCTTTAAGCTATTTCATACATGTGTTAATGAGTTAAATGAGTTTAATATCTTTAGTTTCCTGAAGTAAAAGAGTGATATTATTAGTACTCCAAGTTATCGATGAACTAGTTACAAAGAGGTTTATCTACTTCCCTCAGGTTTACTCCACTTATTAGTAGCTGAACTAAGAAATAAGCCCACACAATGTTGCTATATATATGTACATACTTGTAAATATACCACTTAAGAAAATAAAATCAGAAAGCAAGTCTCCATATGATCACTCTTAGCTCTGCCAGCCACAATATGGGGCAGAGTTTCCTTTACGCAAGTACTCCTTGCCTGTTCACATATTTGATAAAACTATATATCCACAGTTCAGTGACTGGAGACATCTGAATAACCATTGATATTCAAGGCATTAAATAGACAACAGGGATAAAGTTATTGGTGGTGGGTGTTTCTTTAAGAAAGAAGCATAAAAATTACACAATTAAAATTTCTGTAAACAGTTTGAGACTAGTAAATCCTCCTCAATATCTTTTTCTATTTCTCCCCAAACTCTTGAGGTTTCTTAAAAATCTGTCTACTTTGCACCTTCCAAATGAATTATTGGATAGATAAATGTGAAGCTAAGCCCAAGCTACCGATCAGTGAAATTGTTTGCAACTGGGTAGAAGAGCTGAATTGTTGGGAACTCCAAAAATGGCAACTCAAAGCATGCAATATATTGCAGTGGAAACAGTACAAGTGGCCTGCCCTTCAATGCCTGGCTCAGGTGAGAAGTCTTTTTAGGAGTCTTGTGAAACTTCTGAATGGTATTGGGTCCCATGACTTTGCAATTTTACAAGAATAGAGTTTGGAAGGAATGTGGCCTGAACTGGCTTTGCCAAAATGTTCCCTGATAATCCAGTTTATAAAAAATAATCATCCTTTTTTGTTTTTTTTTTTGGGGGGTTTTTGACAATTTCTCAGTTTTATACATGAAAGTCAGTCATGTCCAACTCTTTGCAACCCCATGGACTATACAGTCCATGCAATTCTCTAGGCCAGAATACTGTAATAGGTAGCCTTTCCCTTCTCCAGAGGATCTTCCCAAACTAGGGATTGAACCTAGGTCTCCCACATTGCAGGCAGATTCTTTACCAGCTGAGCCACAAGGGGAGCCCAAGAATCCTGGAGTGGGTAGCCTACCCTTCTCCAGAAGATCTTCTTGACCCAGGAACTGAACCAGGGTCTCCTGCATGGCAGGCAGATTCTTTACCAACTGAGCTATAAGGAATATTTGCCATATTTGTGTTAAATTGTCTAACTCTGAGATGACAAATTAAGCCTGTGATCTTTGGCAGAAGTTGATAAACTTCTACATTAAGGAGTTTATCCCCAGTTAGTTGTAACCTATTGTGCACTGCGGCAATTCTAAATCCCTAGGAAGACTTGTTGATTCATTTATACATATAGTATTTTCAAATGGAGGGAGCTAAAGACACATTGGACTACAAGGAGATCCAACCAGTCCATTCTAAAGGAGATCAACCCTGGGTGTTCATTGGAAATACTGATGCTAAAGCTGAAACTCCTCATGCGACGAGTTGACTCACTGGAAAAGAGTCTGATGCTGGGTGGGATTGAGGGTGGGAGGAGATGGGGAAGACAGAGAATGAGATGGCTGGATGGCATCACCGACTCGATGGACATGAGTTTGAGTGAACTCCAGGAGTAGGTGATGGACAGGGAGGCCTGGCGTGCTGTGATTCATGGGGTTGCAAAGAGTCGGACATGACTGAGCGACTGAACTGAACTGAACTGAAAAACACATTTTGGTGAAAAGGTTCAGGTGATCTGTGAGTTCACTTACTGCAAACCATGAATTTTTCACTTATAAGAAGAACTGAAAGCTACTTATTTGTGACTACTAAGTGAGTAATGAGTCATTACAAAAGGCTTCATGTTGCAAGAGTTTACTGAAGAACTTATTTCATTAATCTACTGTTAAATCTTGGCAACATTTAACAATATAACAACATCAAAGTTTGCTTAATGAATGAATAAAGGAGTACACATCAGTGCATACAAACCTACTCAGAGTCTTGAAGAAGAATGAAAGAGGCCCTCCAAAGAGGATCCCCAATAGGGCACTTTTATTTGGTTACTCTTTACAGCTTAGAATCTGAGTTTGAAAGAATGTCATGGGCGAGACTGTTGGCCTTTGGTTTCCCCAGTGTGGTTAGTCTAGCTAGTTCCACCAGGCCAGGGCAGAGGAAGGAATTTCTAAGAGGAAGAAAACAGAAAATCAATGAACCAAACCCAGAGAGAAACTATAGACTCTCTTCCCAATCTGAAAAAAAAAAGAAAGAAAAAGACAAGTTATAAGTATTTCCAAAGAAAAATTATATAAAAGGGAGGGATACTGAATCCAGGAGACTTGGAGTCAGGAGTTTGAAAACTAGGAAATGAATATGCCAGACAGCATGTCATCAGTTAATGGGGAGGTTTGAAGCTGCAGCCAAAAAACAGGAATCTGATGCTAAAGTCTGTGGTCAGAAGCTAGTCAGAGGTGCATGAAACTGTCTCAAGAAGATTAAGGTTGGACTCTCCTACCACAAAGCAGCATTGTGTGGACAGGATTTCTCTGCTGTTGTTTTAAGGCTTTGAGTGATTTAAGAACGTTTGGCAGCTGAAGAAAAGAAATCACATATCCAGTTTGTGCACTCTCATTTCTTTTGATGGAATATTTTTTCATTTTATTTATCATCATTTAAAAAATTATTTTTAGTATGCAATCCAGTTATTTTCAACCATGACTATATACTAGAATAACCTATGCAGTTTTCTAAAAACACAAATAAGAAGTCACCTGGAAAGTATGATTTAGTTTCTAGGTTTGGCTACTGTTTGTGTCTTAGTTCCAGCATTGACTCAATAGTCAATCAAGTTTGAAAACTGTTCACTTAAATTGCACCAGTTAAAAGGACTGAGTGACTGAACAACTTTAGTTTGATTCCAAACCAGAGAAATTATTAATCACATCCCTAACTGGACATGGATGTTGCTGTTTTATTTAAGGACTGATGGCAGTTCTGAGTCTTTTTTTTTTTTTAATGAATGCTTGTTTATAGCAATTCTTAAAATATTTGAACAGATCAATCAGAGATAACTCTCAAAAAAAATTGGAAAAATGTCCCTGTTAATTACTTATCTTTCCTCATGTCAAAAATCACTAATGGATTAACCCTGTAGTATTTATTAGCTATGGAAGTCTACTGCTGAAATAAAATGTCTCTCCTTGCTAGGCTACAGACAGACTTTACTATGGTCTGTTTACAGTCATTTGATGTTGAGTCACTTTGTCTCTGATATGAGAGAGGTCTATAAAATCTTTGTTATGTCTATTGAATGTTTTAACTTAGATATGCGTGTCTGGATATTGAAATTCTTTCAGGGTCAGAGTCGAGCAAAAAATCTTCAGGAAGCCAGTATGACCTACAAGGCTGCCCCCATAGAAAGCAAAAATTGAAACCATGTGCGGAGTCTCTACTGCAGTGTTAATATTGGCTCTGTGGACATTCGAGAACAGTTCAGAAATGAAGCCTCCTAAGAGTGACAGTGTGAGCCCTGCCACTGTGAGTTCACAGTGAGACAACAGCAGTTCATAATTACGTGTGTTATGGGGACCTGGTACTCCCTGAATCCTGTGTGCACTCTTGCTGGAGTACAGTGCAGTAAGCTCTGTGCGGCAGCTCCCCAGGTCTGCTAACAGGTCTCCCATTTGGGTCAGACTGACTCAGGATTCCTGGGATGGTTCCCTTTCCAGTCTCTTTGATTTCCTATTCATCTCAAATGGGTTCATTTGGCTGGCTCTGTGTTTGTCTCATTTTGGAAATATTTGCCACAGGGGAACATTATTGTGTTTGGGAGTGAAGTGTTAGGAGGAGCAGGTGCAGAGAGAGAACACCACGCTGGGAAGACAAGCATTCCTACCTCGATCTATTCATTACACACAGTGCAACTGCAGTGAGGGCTAGGGATGCAATGCTAATGAGGGAAAGAATACACTTCTCAGTTCATAAATTTGATGCTAAGGAAACCAAACAGAAAGCAAAGGCATGATAATAAAAAGAACTGCTCTAAGGTTGTATGAATCTAATTCTAATATTAGTTTCAAACAGAGATAAATTTTTGCATAGGCCTGATTCATGGGTTGCAATATGTGTGTGTGTATAAAATCTGTGTTAACTATACTTTATACTCCTTAAAATGTAGAACTTTATACACTTAATATTCTTTTGCATGTACTCAGTCAGTTCAGTTCAGTCGTTCAGTTGTGTCTGACTCTGCGACCCCATGAATTACAGCATGCCAGGCCTTCCTGTCCATCCAAGGGACTCTCAAGAGTCTTCTCCAACACCACAGTTCAAAAGCATCAATTCTTTGGCGCTCAGCTTTCTTCACAGTCCAACCCTCACATCCCTACATGACCACTGGAAAAACCATAGCCTTGACTAGGCGGACCTTTGTTGGCAAAGTAATGACTCTGCTTTTTAATATACTATCTAGGTTGGTCATAACTTTCCTTCCAAGGAGTAAGCGTCTTTTAATTTCATGGCTGCAATCAGCATCCGCAGTGATTTTGGAGCCCAAAAAATAAAGTCTGACACTGTTTCCACTGTTTCTCCATCGATTTCCCATGAAGTGATGGGACCAGATGCCATGATCTTAGTTTTCTGAATGTTGAGCTTCATGTACTAGTACTCAATAAATTAGAGAAGGAAATTAATGTTTGTTGAGTACCTTATGTATGCTCCCCATCATGAATTATTTTCTTTAATTTATTTCTGGTAGAACTCTTTGTGCACACATTATATTTTGTGCTTTGCAGATGAGCAAATATGCCCAGAATATTTTAGTGACAAGTCCATGGTCTCAGAGTTACTAAATGGCAGGATCTGCACTCAAATGCATACTCTCTCAGCTCTACCGCCTTGCGAGGAGTCCCACAGTCTTATCTCCTTTCTTTTCTTTATACTTTTAAGAATTCATGTGATTACAGTAGATCAACCTAACTAATACAGAATAATCTCTATCTTAAATTCAATCAGTTATTAACCGTAATTACATCACTAGTTTCTTTTATGACAAGGCAGTCTATTAGTGATGGGTTAGGGTGTGTAATGGAGAAGGAAATGGCAACCCACTCCAGTGTTCTTGCCTGGAGAATCCCAGGGGCGGGGGAGCCTGGTGGGCTTCCGTCTATGGGGTCACACAGAGTCGGACACGACTGAAGTGACTCAGCAGCAGCAGCAGCAGCAGCAGGGTGTGTAATCATCTTCAGGGTCAAAATTCTTCCTATCACAACACCTTGGAGAGATATAAACCCCATTGATCATAGCCAACATATTTATCAAAGTTCCTTTTGTGCTTGTAAGGGCAGAAAAGACTATAAGATACATCTCCATTGCTCACATCAGAACCAGTTTTATCCTCTGAATCAAATTTAAGTCATTTTAAGCAGTATGACTGAATACTGAAACTTCCTTAAGCTATCCTGCTCATCACCCTGATGTTGAAGCCTGATGAAGTGATACATTTAGGCTGCTGAACAAACTGAGAAACTGCTCAGGGTGCTAAGATTAGAATGTGACACAATATCCTGTGTCAAGGTATAGATCTCGCACAGGAGAGGAAGAGCATCAGAGTTTTGATAGTGCCCTTAAGAGATTCAGATTTGTTATTAACCTCTCTCTGGATGGAAAGACCAATGGTAAATTTATCAAGAATTCTGCAAGCATTATTAAAGTGAGTGATTTTTCTGCATCTCAAATAAGAGTCTCATATAGACATTAAAGTTAGCCAAGATAAAATGTCCAAAATATGAACATGAGGAATTTATACATGCAAGCAAGTGATTTCATTAACCTGAAAATATGCCTTTCGACTTAAGATGACCTTCTAACTAGATGACTTTCCTGACCTAGATTTTTCTCCTTAACAGTCTCATTTACTTCATACCTGTCTAAAGGCTGATATGGTTTTCATTCATATATGCCAGAAAATAAATCAGAGAAAAACATTTCCTTGCTTCCAGGCATCACCAACAAAGTTATAAAAAACTTTCTCAGTGAGAAGAAACTCCTATGAACTTGTCTTAGAAAGAAAATGGAAAATCATACAAGACAACTAAATTGAAAAGGTCCAAGACTCTTGCCAGGTAACTAGTTCTAGAAATTAGATTGTAGGAGTGAACCAAGACTATTTACTCTACCTTAGAACCTAGAAGGGGAGCAGGTTCTTAGAAAGTGCTAAGGGTCCAGCCAAGGAGACTAGCATCAACCAACTGCAATGATGTTGATATGGCAAGTTTAAGGACCAGGAGCCAGACAGAAGGTAAAAACAGAATGTGAAGGATGAGGGTCAAGTTCGGAGGGTTGATAGGCAATCAATTTTATGGAAAATAAAATAAATTAAATCCAGGAAATGGATGGAGCAGACTTAAAGGAATAAGGCAGGCATGCAAAAACCCTAACGGTATCACCAATATTTTTCTTAGGGTACACACTGACTTTATATAAAATAATATGTTCAATTTAAGAGTCACCAATATACTTATCTTCTTAAAAGCACTTAACTTCTTTGCTAGTCATGTTCCTAATACTTCTACATGTTATATTAGACTGAAAGGTAGGTACAGTGTAACACATATAGAGGATCTCATACCTGGACATGGCTGACTTATCCAATAGTACATATTTTTGTTGTTGTTGTTTAGTCACTAATTTGTGTCTGACTCTTTGGGATCCCATGGACTGCAGCATGCCAGGCTCCTCTGTCTATGGGAATCCCTAGGCAGAACACTGGAGTGGGTTGCCATTTCCTTCTCTAGGGGATCTTTCCAATCCAGGGATAGATTTCATGTCCCCTGCATTGGAAGGCGGATTCTTTACCACTGAGCCATTAGGGAAGCTTACAGTAGTGCATACTTAATCTGAAACCAGGCAATCCATTGCTTAGCTAGCAACCAAGGAAACTGTCTTTCTTTACATTGGATACATCTCAGCTGTTCTCATTGATTGGAAGGTGTTAGATCGGGAGGTGTGAGAGCTGAAAGTCTATGTAAAACTCTGAGATCTCCATGTTTCTGGTTCATTTGGATAACTAAAGTAGAAGAAGCCAATTTTCACATGAGGAAAATGGAGCATAAGTAAGAGCCTAGAATTATAGAAAGAATGAGAGACATAGGAAGGCTGTCTGCCTTGGCAACCAATAGTTTAACAAGTCTCAGCAAAATTTGTATGAAATCTATCTACAAATGCTTTGTTCAGTGAAGTCTTCCTATTCTTACATCAAACCCACTCCTCTTTATTTGAGCAAACCACTGTGGACTTTTATCTCTTGTACCTGAGAAGATTTTGGTTAGAGGGCATCATTATTATTGTAGCTTCACTGTTTTTGGATGGTCCTGAGTAGACAGAGAAGTCATCTAAAGAGAATAGTAACTCTGGAAAGAGAGCAGAGAATGAAAATTGGAGAAGATATTAAGGATAAACTTTGCCAATATCAATATTACTACAAGAGTTCAAGAGTTCCTCCTTTATACTAAAAAATGTTTGTGCTTATATATATTCATGTTTGGTAAGAAGGTATAAAATATCATATATTCATCATATGAGTTAAAGTCATTGTATTTCTTGATAGTCTTAGAGTTAACTTCACTCAAAACTTATAAATGTTTTAAATGATTTAATGTGTTTTTTTCTCCTTATCTTTCTTGTTCTTCAAATTAATAATAGCTCGTCTCTATTCTACTCAAGGGAAAAGCCACAGTGTCTATTTCTCTATGCCATAAGACGATTTCTAGCTGAATTTTAAGAAAAGTTGAACTGGTAAAGTGAAAAAATGATAATTTTATTATTTTCATGATGAAAAAGAGAAAATTGGATAATCCTGCTTTTTAGGTAAGTCCAAAAAGAAAATGTGCTGCTTAAAGGGAAAACAAAAAAACAAAAACCAATGTTTGTTGGCTACAACAGGGAAAATCTTAAATAAGAAAGAATAACCATCAATTCTATTAATAGTTTATACACATGCATCTCCAAGTTTACTATGAAGTTCTAAGGTAACTTTTCTAGTAAATGGCATAATTGGTATTTGAAAACCATGTAAGGCATTTTTCCTTTTAAAAAAGAGTAAAGTACAAAGGTTTTTTATGAAGCTGTCTTATTCTATTGTGTACCTTTGTTTAATTATGTGTCTGACTTTTTTGTTGTTGGTGGTTCATTTTTTTCTAAGTATGAAAGGCAAAATTCATAAATTTCTAAAATTATTCCATGGTTATCAATTGCAGATTTAATAATGTTCACTTATATTTTCTTAGAAATCATCTACATTATCCAGACTTCCAAAGTTATTTATATATTGACATTTACTTATTTTGGTATCTATTGTTCTTTCCTTTTTTTTCTTCAAGCTTTGTACTTTTCATATTGGATAGGTTAGTGATATGTATATTTTAGTGGTTCATTAAAAATATTAGCTCAAAAATAAACACAAATATTGGCTCTTATAATTACATATCAGTTTTTTTTTCTTTTTTCTAAATAATCTGTATTTTTATTGCTTCTTCTCTCTCTCTCTCTCTATTGCTAGAATCTGAAGTTGCTGAGACATTGGAAAAATAGAAGCACACTTTGTTTAGGAATGCCTGAATGCTATAGTATAAGGCTATTCTAGTATAGAGCCTGAATTTAAACAGAGAAAATTTCAGTTTTTCCTCAACACTTGTAGAATCCAATGTGTGTATACTGTGTCTTCGATATCTTCATGCCTTATAGGCAAGCCAGAGACAAAGAAAAGAAAATGTGCTGAGATGATTTTGTCCCTATTCTATGTGACCACAAGCCTTTTAAGTAATGTACTCTTGACTGAATATATCGGCAACTTTTAAAAATAGATTATGTGTATAGTTTCTTACAATCAATTCATAATGAAATTGGCATTTTTAGTTCTTTTTTAAATCTACTCTAGTTGAATGTTTTGTTTTTCTGTTCTATTTTAATAATGTGTTTAAAATAAATTTCCTCTGTATACAGCTTTTGACATGGCTCTTGGAATAAGATTATGATGCAACTTGTTATTTTTATTTCTATATATTCTGTTTGTTTCTATCCCTAATGGAGGGGGAGAGAGAGACAGAAAGAGAAGGGGTTACTTACACTTTTTTAATTCTTTTTTTTTGCTATTAATTGCTAATTGTACTGTAGCTTGTACAGAAAACTATTCAAAATCACATTTTAAACTTCTCGAGAATAGAATACATCTCCGACTACAGGTATTTCAACACAGTTATATCAGGGAAGGAGATCAAATCAGTCAATCCTAAACATAATCTATCCTGAATATTCATTGGTGCCGAAGCTGAAATATTTGGCCACCTGATGTGAAGAGCCAGAGCTCACTCATTGGAAAAGACAGTGATGCTGGGAAAGATTGAAGGCAAAAGGAGAAGGGGGTGACAGAGGAAGAGATGGATGGCATCAATGACTCAAAGGACATGAGTTTGAAAAAATTCTGTGACATAGTGAAGGACTGGGAAGCCTGGCGTGCTGCAGTTCGTGGGGTCGCAAAGAGTAGGACTTGACTTAGTGACCAAACAACAGCAGCAACATGTAAAACTGACACTGGCAAAATTAGCTAGAATGGATCTTTAGCATTTGACTTAAATTCCAGTGTCTAAGGATTTCATAATTAATACTTCTTTTTCTGCAGTCAATAACTACTGACTGGAATAAACCTGTGTGGAAGACAGTAACTAGTCCTGTAGACTCTAAGTAGCACTCTGGCTCTCTGGTCCTCAATGTTCTCATCCACAAAATGAAATGGTGGCTAACAGGATTCCTAAGCTGTCTTCTAGCTGTAATATTTAATGACTCTGTTCTTAGAGTTTGATAACTTTTATGTCCTATGCACGTCCACATATGGCAAGGGATTAGATAATTAGAAATAAAAAAAAAAACAGTTATTAGTTAAGCTTATTATACCTAAGTATATTAATAGGATATAATATAATCTCCTGAAGGGTGTGGAGAAAAAAGTAAGTGGGTGGAAACATACATGAGGAAGAATAAATCATCTTCCTATTTCTAGTTGAAGTTGTTTTATCACAAAGACTGTTAGAGGGAAAAATAAATGAGTAAAAATAAAAGTCTATTTATAGCCAGAGCCAAACAATATTATAGTGATTAAATAAATGACTCTTTCCCAGATGGTGATTTATTGTCTAGTAGACTGCTAGATTGCTTTTAAAAAGTAAACAAAGAAACAACAATAACAATAAAGCTTGAAACTCCATTTCAAGTAAGTATTTTTGACTTAGAAATTTAACTTATTTATATTTGGGAAAAATAGCTTTGATGCATTCCAAATAGAAAGAAAAATATATGCCAAGAAAGAATGGTGGGAGAGCAATTAGAAGTTGGAAGCAATGACACAATATTCAAGAAACACAGAGTGCTGGACATGCTTTTGACATCAGATAGAGGTGAAAGATGGAGAGAGGCGGGCATGGATATGAGGAATTAGGATGGAGTCTTTATACATCATGGTAAGCCACTAGGGCTATGGAATAGATACTTAATGTTTATTTTATATCTATATAGTTATAAAATGTTGAGTGAAAAATCTGAAGAGTCTACAATAATGTCCTTTCCTTGTGTGGCCTCAGTTTTATGCTTTTATTAATGCAAAGGAGAAAAGGAAAGATATAAGCATCTGAATGCAGAGTTCCAAAGAATAGCAAGAAGAGATAAGAAAGCCTTCCTCAGTGATCAATGCAAAGAAATAGAGGAAAACAACAGAATAGGAAAAACAAGAGATCTCTTCAAGAAAATTAGAGATTCCAAGGGAACATTTCATGCAAAGATGGGCTCGATAAAGGACAGAAATGGTATGGACTTAACAGAAGCAGAAGATATTAAGAAGAGGTGGCAAGAATACACAGAAGAACTGTACAAAAAAGATCTTCACGACCAAGATAGTCACGATAACGTGATCACTGACCTAGAGCCAGACATCTTGGAATGTGAAGTCAAGTGGGCCTTAGAAAGCATCACTACGAACAAAGCTAGTGGAGGTGATGGAATTCCAGTTGAGCTATTTCAAATCTTGAAAGATGATGCTGTGAAAGTGGTGCACTCAATATGCCAGCAAATTTGGAAAACTCAGCAGTGGCCACAGGACTGGAAAAGGTCAGTCTTCATTCCAATCCCAAAGAAAGGCAATGCCAAAGAATGTCAAACTACCGCACAATTGCACTCATCTCACACGCTAGTAAAGTCATGCTCAAAATTCTCCAAGCCAGGCTTCAGCAATATGTGAACCGTGAACTCCCAGATGTTCAAGCAGGTTTTAGAAAAGGCAGAGGCACCAGAGATCAAATTGCCAACATCTGCTGGATCATGGAGAAAGCAAGAGAGTTCCAGAAAAACATCTATTTCTGCTTCATTGACTATGCCAAAGCCTTTGACTGTGTGGATCACAATAAACTGTGGAACATTCTGAAAGAGATGGGAATCCCAGACCACCTGACCTGCCTCTTGAGAAACCTGTATGCAGGTCAGGAAGCAACCGTCAGAACTGGACATGGAACAACAGACTGGTTCCAAATAGGAAAAGGAGTACGTCAAGGCTGTGTATTGTCACCCTGCTTATTTAACTTCTATGCAGAGTACATCATGAGGAACGCTGGGCTGGAAGAAGCACAAGCTGGAATCAAGATTGCTGGGAGAAATATCAATAACCTCAGATATGCAGATGACACTACCCTTATGGCGGAAAGAGAAGAAGAACTAAAAAGCCCCTTGACGAAAGTGAAAGAGGAGAGTGAAAAGGTTGGCTTGAAGCTCAACATTCAGAAGACAAAGATCATGGCATCTAGTCCCATCACTTCATGGGAAATAGATGGAAAAACAGTGGAAACAGTGTCAGACTATTTTCTGGTTCATATAACATCATATAATTTGGCAAATTGATTTGGTGGTGGGATTTGGAGAGTGAAGAACCTTTAGATTTGACTGAAATCTTACTCTGTGGCACATTATGTACTGCGTGTGTTGTATTTCTCATCTAGTTTATGTGTCGTATTTCTCACTATAACCCTTTTTGTAGACAGTGTTATTTTATAAAGAGGGAAGCCAAGATCCAGAAAGATTAAGCATTATTTTCAGTGTCAACTGAAGTAACTACTCACAAATCTAGCCTACTAGATCTAGTCAATTTGATCCCAAGACCTATACTCTTAAATTGTACCCTACATTTTTTTCAAAATAAAAATAGTTGAACAAAATTAAAGTCAAAAATAAACAATAGATTCACCTCTGCTTTAATTGTAATGAGGCTGTGAGCTTAGCCTCAAAAACTCCAAAGACAACATCAGAGGCATTTACAAAAGTCATGAGGGACCTAACTGGCTCAAATGCAAAACAGATATTTAGCCAGTCACCCTGAAGGTGGGATAAGGACTTCTCTGATGCTCTCCTGACCTCAATCTCTCTGCCTGCCCTCAGGAAGGAAGACTTCACTATGAACTGGACTATTGTCCTTGGATTTACATTTGTTCAAAGGAGTTAAATATCATGTCCACAAATAGTTTTTTTGTTGTTGTCGTTTGTTTGCTTGTTTCTCTTTGGCTGCAGAAAAAATAAATGGAAATCTCTTACTCTCAGTTCAAGGGGCAGAGGAAAGGGAAACGGAAGAGATTATTGAAAACTTCGGTTTCCCAGGTGGCTCAAGGATAAAGACCTGCCTGCTATTGCAGGAGATCCAGGTTTGATCCCTGGGTTGGGAATATCCCCTGGAGTAGGAAATGGAAACCCACTCCAGTGTTCTTGCCTGGAAAATTCTGTGGACAGAGTAGTACATGGGGTCACAAAGAGCTGAACATGACTGAGCACACACACACATACACACACACATTGAAAACTTGAAGATTGAAATCATCCCACGTCTAAATATGGCAGCTGCTACTCAGCTTCAATCATTTTAACACAAACAGGGCTAATTTATCCCAAATTTATCCCTTGTTTATCCCTAATATTCAAAAATTTCAAGAGAAACCTGAAATATGAAAATTTATAAGAAATACCTGAACTTTTTAAGTATTGGGAATGAGTAGTAATTTTAAAAATATTTTGAGAGGGCTATCAATTTTGAACAGATTGCATCTATAGAATTTTGACACATAGAACTTCAATTTACAAGCAATGTAATTAACAATAGGATGAGAAAAAACACCTTATTTCACTTCAAAAATGAATCACAAGTTAATTCTCAGAACATATTTGTGTTATGATTTAATGGAGACTAAACAGAAAAAGATATATTCAGTATTTATCATCAACTTTTCCAAGTTCCCAGTCAAAAGTTAGTAATTTTATCTTTTCCAAATTGCCTGTGGCCTGATTGCTACAGCTCAAAAAAGATAAACAATTGATTCAATTACCTGGATAAGTCGTGATAAGCAAGGCATTTATATGATATCCAGGGCACTCCAATGGCATTTTTATTTCAAAATAGGTAAATGAATGTGTTGGTGAAGCAGGCAAAGACTCTTCACATTTATCAGGCAAAACCATAGAGGCAGTATTCAAATACCTTAACATTTTTAAAAAAATCAAATGTAGCATTTCAGTTAGCTAATCTATGAGCACCTTTTGATTATCAGAGGAGTCTGACTGTGAAGGTTTAAAACAAAGCAAAACTCATCCAATCATTATGATGTAACCCCACATTATCTTATTTAATTACAACCACGCAGTCACTGAAAATCAAAACTAGAAGTCTATTCTTTTTTTCCTCGAATCATGTAAAAGTTTGACTTTAAATTAAAACACAAGCATATATAATATATATAATCCCATACATACTATATCATTAGCCAAAGACTGCTAACCCTGTGATAATTTTAGACGTTTATTTATAATGTTCTACTGACAAACACAGAGCTGAGACTGATTAAATTAAAAAGCCAGTCATTTTTTTTAAACAAATGCTTTATTTTAATGAAGCTGATACAGACAATGTCCATTTAAAACCCATATCCTGGGCCAAAAAGTACAAATAAAGTCAAAAAGTTCTGCTGTATACACTTCTGCATGAATAGCTTTAACTATTAATGAAAACTAGATCTTTTGGGGGATCATCTGCAAGATATTTTTCTTTTATCTTAAAACGCTTTCTCTTCAGTGAAGCCATCTCTGGTGTCAGTCATTATTCTCAATACCTCTGTCACTTTGACTCCAACTTGAAATTCCTCTTCTTGTGGCCCAGACCCTCAGATTTTAAAAGTAGCTTCAAGGAAAGGTCATTTTCCACAGTTCAGTTTTCTGAAAAACTTCCATCTCCCACTGAAAGTTACAGTCCAGGAGTGACGCAATCACATGCTAGAACTTCAGGGCCAACTGGAGAGTCATTAGGAACACTCACGTTAGTCAACCTTATTTATCACAAGCCTGCAAATGCATAGTCCTGGAAAAGGTGGCCTCTCTATGCACAAATGTAATTTTTAAAAAGGACAGAGTAATATGAAGGGGGCTGAGGTTTGGTCACCAAAAATTAGCACAATGAAAACAAACGATGAATAACGGGCTCTAGAATTCAAGTTGCCAGATATTTTAAAGAGTTGGGGTGCTGGTTTTCAATTCTGTTTTGAATACCGCATTAAAAAAAGGCTATTTTTAAAAATAAAAAAGGATTAAGGGAAAAGAAAAGAAAAAAATAATACCTAAACCATTGAATGACCCCCTGTTTGTTCCTGATAAATTTTGATCGTGTTTTTTTCTTCCATTCCCACTTCTTTGGGAGTGTGATTATCAACAATTTTCTGAACTTCAAGGAGAAACCTGAGTGAAATAATGGGAACTTCCTGTCTTTGACAGCCTGATTCTTTGAGTTTCTTGAGATGTATCATCATTTTCACTTTGAAGTGACTCTCACTGCTATCCTGTCTGATGACTCTGAGTTTACTATATTCTCCTTCCTTCTTATCCCCCAAGTCCTCTGTTGAAGCTTTTGCTTTCTGGTCAGACAGGGTGACGGTGACTTCCCTTGGGGTCTCCACACAGCATCAGCCTCAGGTAGGCAGAACCTCATGCCAGAGTTTATAAATCTCTTTTCCCCACAGCACAACACCAAGGCTGGAAGGACTTCCTTTACGCCTTGAAGCCAGCACTTTGAATCAGCACTTTGTGATTCCTGTGCCAGTCAGTGAACTTCTGAGTGATATTCTTTTTCCAATGCAAATAGCAGAAATCTTGAGTATTGTTCTTTGTGATTATAAGAAATAAGACAATTCAATGTGATTTTTTTTTTTAATTACATGTTGCCAAAACTCTATCCCTGAGCTAATCTTCAAGAGGATATTTTGCTCCACGGCAATATTTATGACATTTGCCTTGAGAAATAATTGCACTCTCCATAGAGGCCTGTATTGAAAAAGTTTGATTTGGGAAATGTAAGTTGGTTTACCAACTTGTTTTAGATAACTTGTGAATGCTAGTTTTAGTGAAAGTTTGTGTCTCTGACACACAGGCCAAACAAACCAAAATGTCAGAGTTTGGAGCGGAGAAATATTTATTGTAGGGCCATGCAAGGAGATAGTGGCTCTTGCCCCCAAAAAACGTTGCTTATGGGATCACTTCCTGCACAATTCTCTGATTGGTTGATGATGAGGTCACAGCGATGTTACAGGGGTTAACTTTATCAGTCCTTGACACGCTATGTAGGTCTGGGGGCTCTGTGTTCATGATCATCACGTAGTTAATTTCTTCCACTTGGTGGTGGTTTTCACCTCTGCAGAACAACTCAAGAATGTGCATTAGATTGCTGTTACCTAAGTACTTCAGAATACTTCCCTGTGGCTCAGAGGGCTTCCCTGGTGGCTCAGAGGTTAAAGCGTCTGCCTCCAATTCAGGAGACCTGGGTTCGATCCCTGGGTCGGGAAGATCCCCTGGAGATGGAAATGGTAACCCACTCCTGTATTCTTGCCTAGAGAATTCCATGAACGGAGAAGCCTAGTAGGCTACAGTCCACTGGGTTGCAAAGAGTCGGACATGACTGAGCGACTTCAAGTACTTCAGAGAGGAGTTAAGCAGAGGGCAGGGGAGAAAGGGCCTCCCCAACCCTGAAGACTCCATGGCGTCCTGCTTGGTTACAGTAGAATATCAATCAGTGATGAAATAGCCCTAAGAGTTTTCTCTCTCCAGTTATGTACCCTACAGAAGTGTATTATGCAAAAAATGGATTCCCTAAACATACATTGATCTGCCTTGGATGAAGACCTTGTCCATTCATGTTATTTTTATTTTTATTGTGCTGAAATGTATTAATAATAAAGCATGAGGAACTAGATGATCATGGTAAAAACTGGGTAATCACACAAGGCTGTTTTTCAAATGATGTGTTTGGGAGATTGATTAACCAGATGGACAACCAGAGGAATACCAAATGTCATGAGCAAGAAATGATTTTGGTCAGAGCGTTCCTGGGATATAATAAAAATGCATTACTAGATACCTTTACAGAAAAAGATTTTAGTGAAATTTAATGAAAAAACAGGGGATAGGTAGCTAATTCAGAGCTAACAGGAAAGAGCTTTTCCCCAAAATGGAAAAATTTGCTCCATCTGGGTATTTTTCAATAATTGAGGCCCACAAGCTTTGGCTAGATATGAAATGACAACATACAATCTTAAAGTTACATTTAGTTGGAGAGCTTTTGTACTCATCACCAAATGAAAGTTCGATTGATTTTTTTTCATTGAAATGACTAGTTATTGGACACAACTATCTTATATTGACTGGTAATTCAACCTATGCCTATACAACACTAAAATAACAGATCAAACCAGTAGAAAAAAATATCAGTCAAGCAGATCAGTTTCACACAAATTTAGCTAATTGATAGAACATTCAGGCTCAGCTCAGCAGCAACTCTGTCAAACCCCCAAACCCACAAGCAGAGATCACCTGACCTGTCTCCATCATCGAATTTCAGCTTCTCCATTTTTGCCTTTGGAGAATAAAATATTACATTTGCCTCCTTCATACTAAGCAATGAGCTTGGCCAGCCCAAGGAAAAATAATGAAATAAAGTCTGCTTTGGGGATTATTTCAAATCCCTAATCAGAGATTTTTTTGCTTTTTGATAAAATTTCTACCTATCTACAGTCTCTAAACATTATTTGGAATACCTGTACATTTCTGTGCCACACAATTCTCAAACTTGTCTCTCTCAAAACCACTTAACTTCCCAAATTCTCTTCCATGTGTCAAACTTGGTGCTTTACTGGTTGCTTTTGATAATGTAAGAAACTACTTGATTAAGAAGCTAAAGGCTGTTAATGGGTTACATCCCATGTAAGTGTTGCAAACCTTTGCAAACCTTAGGGTTCTGTGACACAAAATAGTGACCAGTGAGGGGACTCTCAAAACTCCCTTCAAGGTGAAGGAGATAAAGGATTTGCAAAACCTTGGATTCTTTCAGTGCTTCTGAAATGGCAGGGTGTAGGGTATTGGAGAAGGCAATGGCACCCCACTCCAGTACTCTTGCTGGAAAATCCCATGGACGGAGGAGCCCGGTAGGCTTCAGTCCGTGGAGTCGCGAAGAGTCGGACACGACTGAGTGACTTCACTTTCCCTTTTCACTTTCATGCATTGGAGAAGGAAATGGCAACCCACTCCAGTGTTCTTGCCTGGAGAATCCCAGGGACGGGGGAGCCTGATGGGCTGCCATCTATGGGGTCGCACAGAGTCAGACACGACTGGAGCAACTTAGCAGCAGTAGCAGCAGCAGGGTATTAACACACATGAAGTTGATTCTGAAACCTTTTCTTCCTTTAGGCTTAAGAAATTACAAATGTCACTCCAAGAATAGAGTTCTGCAGTTTTTCAAACCTAACAGTCCCATGCCTATTGGGATTTTAACTCTCTGTATTTAGGTTAGACCCAGGCACCATTATTTCTTGAAAGCCACATAGGTAAGTTTGAGACACAACCACACTTGAATGCTAAATGACTGCATAATAGTTGTTAGATGATTACCCAGAAATCTCAGAAAGATTATGCTAAATGAAAGAAGCCTCTCACAAAAGATGGCATATTATATGATTACATTTATGTGAAACATCTAGAATGGTCAAATCTACAGAGACAGGCAATATTTTAGTGTTTCCAGGGCTAGACAGGAGTAGAGAATGAGGAATAGGGTGATGATACCAGGGAAGCCCTAGCTAAATGGTACAGGGTTTCTTTTTAGGGTGATTAAGGTTAACTGTGGTAATGTTCACCCATATCTGTGAATATACTAAAAACCATTAACTGGGACACATTAAATCAGTGAATTTTTAAGGTATGTCAATTATATTTCAATAAAATTGTTATAAAAATTTTACATGATATGCACTGAAACCTGTATCTCTCCACAATTGTGAGAAGAAAATATATCTTTCTGTGACGATTTTTGGGAGGCCTGGAAACTTACAGAGTTTCAGCACCAAAATGCTGTCAGATTTTTAAATCTGGATTTATTTTTCTTCTACACTCACCATTGATTAATTAGTGACTGAAACCCTATGGAGGCTCTACTCCATTATACTGAAATGAAGTGACAGTGTTTAAAAAAGCATCAGTGCCAAGCCATCTATGATGTAAAAGGAAGTTCCCTGTAGATGTCAGTCAGTCAATATATTTTTTGATGATAATATACTGTTCATTTTTTTATGTGTATGGATGATTATTTAATTAAGACAGCACATTATTTCTGTCAGGGAAAAATTGCTTTCCTGGCCACCCACCAAATGTTAACAAGAGCACTCTGTCATCCACTGATCAAAGCCAACACAAAAATCTGTCAGCCTCAAGAGAAAAAAGTTGCTATTCTCACTCAGGCAGAATTCAGTTTTTATTCTCTGTAGACCAATGAGAAAATGTGTCAGCCTCTAAATATGGTTTAAACAAAAGTTTTAGTACCGATTTTTGCATGTATAAATAAGATAAATAAGTAAGGGAATATGGGCTTCTCAGGTGGTGCTAGTGGTAAAAACCTGTTTGCCAATGCAGCAGATATAAGAGATGCTGATTCAATCCCTGGGTCAGGATGATCCCCTGCAATAAGGCTTGACAATCCACTCCAGTATTCTTGCCTGGAAAATCTCATGGACAGAGGAGCCTGGTGGAATACAGTCCATAGGGTCGCAAAGAGTTGGACATAACTGAAGTGACTTAACACACACACAAGTAAGGGAAGATATAAAATTTATTTTGAAGACTATTATTCATTAAAATTAAGTGAGGCAGTTTTAAGAGCATGTTTTGAGATGCTCCTAATGAGTCCTGATTTAAATATTTTTGAAATGGGTGGAATAAACTAATAGCTGTTAAATACATAAATGCTGGTTAGTTTTTATGTTCATTTATCAAGATATAAATATTTATTAAGATTTAAGATCAATACCCAGTAAATCTTTAGACATCAATTAGAAAATGTTTTAATCATTTTGTCAACCCTTGGTAAAAGGGTAAGCTTCCCTTTACCAAGATGACATACACTTATTTTTCTTAGATGAAAGCTTAATCAGATTCTCATTTTCAAATAGGAAAATAAAGGCTAGAGACATGAAGTTACTTGCTCAATGTCACAAACTCAGGTAGTGTCAATGCTGGGGTCAGATCCATAATTCTAGAAACCTCACCTCAAGATAGAAGTCCGATTCAGACCCTAAGGCAACACTCACAGCCTGATCTGGCTTACAAATATATTGTATTAATACTAGTCAACTTGTGCTGATGTAACAAAACACCTTAGACTGAGTGGCTTAAACAATAGAAATTTATTTCCCACAGTTCTGGAGAAAGGAAAGTCCAAGATCAAAGTGTTGGTTAATTGGTTACTGGTGAGGAACCTCTCTTCCTGGCTTGTTCAACCCAATAACAACAACAAAATTCTTAAACTCATAATGTTTGTTTATAACAAAAACGAACAGTTTCTTCTGTATCAGAAAATGAGCAGCCTGTGATTCTCCAATTGGCTGGGTGGGGAAGCATAGGCTCTATAGATCTAACTGCACAGCTCAGTCTGGCTTTATTTGCAACAAAGTGAATTCTGTGTTTTAATTCCTATCTGGCTACAAGGCACTTGGGACTAGGTCTCCTAATTCATACACTTTGCCTTCTTTCTCTACCCTTCCCATTGCCTTCTCTTTAAAACACACACACACATATGCACGCATGCACATGCACTCACTCAAAGCATGCTCTATTCTATATCCTAATTTTAAAAAATAATTTTGAGACTACTTACATTAACTCTGAATAGACATAAACTCTACAGATGGTGTTTTTCCCAATACACTTCATGTGGATTTTGTATGAGAACACTGTACAAAAAAATAAAAATCAATGCCAGCTATTCCAAAATGATTGTTAAAGAACATTTAAACTTTGCTTTCATATCAGTCTCCTTTATGCAAACTCCATTTACATTGCAGATAGAAAAGGAAAGATAGTTCTGTTGTTACTTTTAAAAACTTCTCAGGTTTTTTGTTGTTCTTGTTGTTTAAATGGAATCAGTTCTTTAATAGAACAATGTAAAGTAGTTAATGGAGAAGTAAGCACAATTGCATTTATTTCACATGCTAACAAGGTAATGTTCAAAATCCTTCAAGCTAGGCTTCAACAGCATGTTAACCAAGAACTTCCAGATGTACAAGTTGGATTTAGAAAAGGCAGAGGAACCAGAGATCAAATTGCCAAAATCCACTGGATTGTGGAAAAAGCAAGAGAATTCCAGAAAACCATCCACTTCTGTTTCATTGGCTGCTGCTGCTGCTAAGTCACTTCAGTCGTGTACGACTCTGTGCGACCCCATAGACGGAAGCCCACCAGGCTTCCCCGTCCCTGGGATTCTCCAGGCAAGAACACTGGAGTGGGTTGCCATTTCCTTCTCCAATGCGTGAAAGTGAAAGTGAAGTCGCTCAGTCGTGTCCGACTCCTAGCGACCCCATGGACTGCAGCCTACCAGGCTCCTCCGTCAGTGGGATTTTCCAGGCAAGAGTACTGGAGTGGGTTGCCATTGCCTTCTCCCGTTTCATTGGCTACATTAAGCTTTTTGACTGTGTGGATCATAACAAACTGGAAAATTCTTAGAAATGGTGATACCAGACCACCTTACTGCCTTTTGAGAAACCTGTATGCAGAACATAGAATGACAGACTGGTTCAAAATTGGGAAAGGAGTACGCAAGGCTGTATATTGTCACCCTGCTTATTCACCTTATATGTAGGGTACTCGTGTGACATGCCAGGCTAGATGAAGCTCAATCTGAAATCAAGATTGCTGGGAGAAATATCAATAACCTCAGATATGCAAATGACACTACCTTAATTGCAGAAAGTGAAAAAGGACTGAAAAGCCTCTTGATGAAGGTGAAAGAGGAGAGTGAGAAAGCTGGCTTAAAACTCAATATTCAGAAAACTAAGATTATGGCATCTGGTCCCATCACTTCATGGCAAATAGATGGGGAAACAATGGAAACATTGACAGACATTATTTTCTTGGGCTCCAAAATCACTGTGAACAGTGACTGCAGCCATGAAATTAAAATAAGCTTGCTCCTTGGAAGAAAAGCTATGACAAACCTAGACGGCATGTTTAAAGGCAGAGACATCACTTCACTGAAAAAGGTTGAATAGTTTAAGCTATGTTTTTTCCAGTAGTCATGTACAAATGTGAGAGTTGGACACTAAAGAAGGCTGAGCACCAAAGAAGTGATGCTTTTGAACTATGGTGCTGGAAAAGATTCTTGAGAGTCCCTTGGGCAGCAAGAAGTTCAAACCAGTCAATCCTAAGGGAAATCAACCCTGAATATTTATTGGAAGGAATGACGCTGAAGCTGAAGCTCTAATACTTCAGCCACCTGATGTGAAGACTGACTCATTGGAAAAGACCCTGATGCTGGGAAATATTGAGGGCAGGAGAAGAAGAGGGTAACAGAGGATAAGGTGGTTGGATGGCTCTGCTAATTCAATGGACATGAGTTTGAGCAAACTCTGGGAGATAGTGAAGGACAGGAAAGACTGGCATGCTGCAATCCATGCCGCAAAGTCAGACACAACTGAGTGACTAAACAATAAAAACACAAACACAACTTCCCAAACTGATCAGTCCAAGTCTTTCAATATTCCCCTCCACATGGAGAATTTCAGAGTATTTTCCTGTGGAAATGATGACAGAGAAAGGAAATGATTTTCACACAGAGAAATAAAAATATATCAAAGTATATAACTAATAAGAATCTTCCTGTGTTTAAAGATGCTATCTTTTACTTGCAATTAGCTGCATGAAGTCAAATGTCATCAGTTTGATTTTACCAGAATGGAACTGATGATATTGTACATAGTAGGTGGTTTATTTTTTTCTTGGCAATGTAAAACAAAAATTTATTGAGAAAATTAAGAGCATTATCAAGCATATTCACGACTAGTTTTTTTTTTTTTTTAGGACAAATAATGTTCAAGCATTTAAGGAAATCTTTGGAAAAAATTAAGAAGCAAACATTTCTGTCTCATTACATATTCTGTTCTCTTTAGCAAATAAAAACAATACAGACACACAGTCAAAGCGGTTTCATCAGCCATGTTGGATGTTCACTTCCATTTCTATTCTCACCAAACGACAAAGCTGATCTAAAAGGATATATGACCTGACACACAGTCAAATAACTGGCATTCACAGACATAGTTTGGGACTGGTAAAAATTAGCAGAGTCCTACACTTCTAAAATCTGTCTACTTTCATTTCTTAAAATGTACAGTACACTGGAAATGTGACAGCAATATTCTTAGACTTGTGTTTTCATGTATAGATAATCAACCATTCCTAATATTTTTATTAAAATAGGTCTAAATAGGAAGCTTTGAATATAAGTAGAGACGTGAAAGAAATTTATAGAACCCAATTTTTTCCCAAATATTCCTTCACTCAAAATGTTCTTTTAATTTGCATCGATTCAGTTACTTTTAATTAGGAACATGGGACAATGGCTTTGAATTTTGTATCATATATTACCCTCTATAAAATGCTTTACATTAATGAGATGCAAAATCACTGCAGATGGTGACTGCAGCCATGAAATTAAAAGATGCTTGCTCTTTGGAAGAAAAGCTATGACAAACGTAGACAGCATATTAAAAAGCAGTGACATCACTTTGGCAACAAATCCCATCTATTCAAAGCTATGGTTTTTCCAGTAGTCATGTATGGATGTGAAAGTTGGACCATAAAGAAGACTGAGTGCCGAAGAACTGATGCTTTTGAACTGTGGTGATGGAGAAGACTCTTGAGAGTCTGTTGGACTGCAAGGAGATCAAACCAGTCAATCCTAAAGGAAGTCAACCTTGAATATTCATTGGAAGCACTGACGCTAAAGTTGAAGCTCCAATACTTTGGTCTCCTGATGTGAAGAGCCAACTCATTGGAAACTGAGAAACTCACCCTGATAATGGAAAAGATTGAGTGTAGGAAGAGAAGGGGGAAATGGAGGATGAAATGGTTGAATGGCATCATTGACTCAATGGACATGAGTTTAAGCAAACTCCAGGAGATAAGGACAGGAAGCCTGGAATGCTGCAGTCCATGGGGTCTCAAAGAGATGGATGTGACTGAGCAACTGAACAACAACAAATAGATCTTTCTGTTTCTTTGGAGAATGCTAATACACTCTTAAAATTCATTTTTGGATTTCTTGTGAGGATTACATGGAAAGCAGATAGCAATGTGCTATATACATAATATTAATATACAGAAGAAACACTCAGAATCTGGTGGCTATTATTACTTAAGTCCCAGACTGCAAAGGCCACACTCACTCTCTTGAAAATTATTAACCAGTCCATGGAATTTCTGGATTACACATCCCAGAATCCCAAAGTAGTACTAGGGCTGTAGCTTACCTGCCTGGACCAGAAATGCTTCCAACTAAAAAGTTCACTTGAAGGGGCTTTTATTTAGCCTCCTTACCTAAATCTTAATATGGCACTTTCATCTTTAAAAATAATTTTTATTAAAAACAGTAATGTCATTACTGTACCTAAGATTCATATACAACAAAATGGTATGTGGAGAGTGCTCAGTAAGGATTATGAACTGTTTTTTTCTTTTTCTTACCAAGGAACAAAACACTGACAGATTATTTTACAGATAAAGTTTTCCTGCAGTATATTGGATTGACAAGTGTTAAAACTCAGCTTTTCTTCTTGAAGTAGTTTAAAAGAATTTGGTAGAGTCACCTGAAGAATCTGAATCTTCAGATTTACACAAAAATCTCACATCAGCAGAAGGAGCAAAAGATATGCCTCAACTGCTTCAGTATCATTAAGATTCCACTGATGGGGAAACAGAGCTCAAAGATGGAGAGAAAACATTCATGTGCTTCAGCAAAGGTGATGCTTCCTGGAGAGGTGAGAATTATTTGCTGCTTTGATGAGTTAGATAAAATTTATCAGCCTGATGGAGGTGAACAGGCTTTCCAAAATAATTGCTTAAATAAACTGTGTCTCTTGCATGGCTCCTAGTGGCTTTCTCTTCAGATGATACACTTCTTAAGTGCAAAGTTCGCATCCACATTCAGTCTAACTGTCAGACCTTGGTAAAGAGGTTATATAATTGCCCTCTGTGTGTGAGAAAATTTGGTTTCCTCCACACTGGCCTGCCAGTCCTTCAAGAGCAAAGTCTATACAGAAAAAGGGAAATATCATGTGATATTGCTTTTATGTAGAATCCAAAAAGAAATGATACAAATGAACTTATTTATAAAACAGACTCACAGAGAAATGAACTTATGTTTACCAGCTGGGAAGGGATAGTTAGGGAGTTTGGCATAGATATGTACACACTATCATATTTTAAATGGATAACTAACAAGGACCTACTGTATAACACATGGAACTCTGCTCAATGTTAGGTGGTAGCCTGGATGGGGGCAAGTTTGGAGAATGGATATATATATGTGTGTGTATGTGTGTGTGTTTGTGTATGGCTGAGTCGTTCTGCTGTGCACTTGAAACTATCACAACTTTGTTAGTTGATTATACTACAATATATAAATTTTAAAAGTTAAAAAATGAGTTAAGTCAATATGAATTTATAGAGTACAGAATTTGTGCCTTAAACAGATGATGTATGTTGGAAACTGAATTTAATCATAGCATATGAATAGAAAATATTTTCATAAATATGTGGCAACTAAGAAGTATGTCAGAGAGTGGGCATTACTATCCTAATCTGCATACAGTGGCTTTGAGCACAAGGATGCAACATTGCCCAAGGTTGAATAAGTTAAGAGAAATGCAAGGAAAAAAAATGTTGTTCTATTAATCAATATTTTTCTAATATTCACTCTGTAGCATATAACCTGAAAGGGTCAAAATCTCATTTCCAGGCACAACCTAAATTCTACCAGAAAATAAATTAGAAATCAATCAATTTAACCAGTTGATTTTTTCTGAGACAGCAAACACTACAGATACATATTACAGAGATTCAGTTCAGTTCAGTAGCTCAGTCCTGTCCGACTCTTTGCGACCCCATGAATCACAGCACGCCAGGCCTCCCTGTCCATCACCAGCTCCCGGAGTTCACTCAAACTCATGTCCATCGAGTCGGTGATGCCATCCAGCTATCTCATTCTCTGTCGTCCCCTTCTCCTCCTGCCCCCAATCCCTCCCAGAATCAGACTCTTTTCCAGTGAGTCAACTCTTCGCATGAGGTGGCCAAAATATTGGAGCTTCAGCTTTAGCATCAGTCCTTCCAGTGAACACCCAGGACTGATCTCCTTTAGAATGGACTGGTTGGATCTCCTTGCAGTCCAAGGGACTCAGGTCATAATTATTTTTTACAACCAAAACTTTTGCAATATGCATGGGGATTTCAGTTTGTTTATAACATCTGTGTATGTGCATGCTTGGTCATGTCCCACTCTGCAACCCCATGGCTACAGTCCATCAGGCTCCAATATCCATGGAGTTTTTCAGGCAAAAATACTGGAGTAGGTTGCTGTTTCTTCCTCTAGGGGATCTTCCTGAACCAGGGATGGAAGATTCTTTGCCAGTAGCGCCACCTTGGGAGCCCTGTAACATCTTTGTTTTTTCCCAAACAAAGAAGTTCCAAAAATGCTAAGGATAGAATATGGAAATTAATTTGTACTCAAGTACTTGGTCAGATGGTTTTAACTCAGGACATGAGTCATAACTTCCTTTATGTTGCACATGAGCACAGGCAAACATTTTGTAGCACAAACACTCAATTGCTCTTCCAGTTAGTCTTGAACCTAGTCCTGACCTCTAGCCCTGTGTTTCTCATTCAAAATCTACCACTCTAGACATACCAAAAAAAAAAAAAAAAGAAAGGAAAACAACCAATACAAAGCCCAATATCAAAGTTAATTTTTATTTTTTTATTTTTATTCCCTTTAACTGTGTACTATTAATAACTTCTAAATCGCTCACAAAAATTAAATGCCTTCAAATTGCCTTTGGGTATCAAAACTTTACTCAGCGCAAGTGCGTTTGACTTCCCTATCTTCTAATGTCATACTGGTATCTAGCAGGACCCTGTGGGTCTCCTGGGCACAAAGGCTTAATTCAGTCTCCCTGACCTTTCCTGATATCCTATGATCAGATTCAAATAACTGCTAATTAGGGAAGGGAGGGCATGTGGAGACAAGGGAGGAACAGTCAAAATAAACAATAGTGCAGCCTTGACACAAGGTACTAGTTCCTCAAGGGATATACATAACACTATTTTTTAGCTATTTTGCAGATATTGAAATCCCCACGAGGTGGGAGAAATTAAGAGCATGCTGCCCACAGATATGTCCTCAAAAGGCTGATGATGCTGACTCCCACTCACCTCACTACCAATCAATCAGAAGAATGTCCACAAGCTAATTATGTCCTCTGTGAAGCACTACTGTAAAACTTTTCACTATGCACTCCAAGATGGGACACACAGTTTAAAGGCATTAACTTATTGTGGCTCCCTTTGCCTGGCAAAGCAATAAAGATATTCTTTTCTACTTCACGTGAAACTATGTCTCTGAAGATTAATTTAGTGTCAAGGTATAGAGGCCAGATTCAGCTCCAATGCACTCCACAGTTAGATCTCTTTTCTCCAAAAAGCTCACCCCGACTCATGTGGACCTAAAATTGATGTTAGGAAAGCAATCTGATTGAACTAAAGCATTTGAGCTGAGAATTTCTGCTCTATACCCCCCTCACCCAATCCTCATATCTTCCTAAACAAATGTATGTTGTTTTAATTCTAGCAATTTTAAAATTATAGAAGTCAAGTCAAAAGATATTTGGGAAGAAACTTCTTTAAAAAGAAGTCTAGACAATGATTTTCAAACATATTTTTAGCTCAAGAACATTTTCTTCAAGCAAAACGTGTAAAGAATCCAATGTATAAAACATTAAAAAAAAAAAAAAAGAACAGTTCTTGTTGAAGTAATGGCAAGGAGGACATAAAGGCCAGCCCTATTATTTACTCTCTCATGCAGAATCACCCTGGACATGCATCCTCAGAATTTTTAAAGCTTGCATTCAGAGTCAACTTTGAAAATAACTAAAGGTTCATTCTAATGTATCTCAGCTTTCTCTGAGCCTTAGTTACTAAGGAGAAAGATTGGTAGACCTTTAGCTACTTGCTTCCATCATGTAAGACAAACTTAGGACTACAAATACAGTTATGTCATTCTCACCAATGTAAATGTCCTGTCTCTGTTCTTGTCCTTCTCTTAGGAGAAGGAATAACATAAAACCCACTATTAACATCCTTTCCTGTCCACTAAAAGACCTTTTTCCTAAACTCCAATGCCTAAAGGACCCCAATTTAATCACTGATCTACTACATTACAAAGGACAAACATCACCAAGTGTTGAGGAACACCATACTCTTTTAAATGATTAAACCTATGTTGAGCAAATCTAGCCATGATATTTTTTCAACAGCATTTGTTCTGGCTTCTTTCACCTTTCTTTATCTTTGATTTTTGTAGTTTGAAAATAATACATCAAAGTGTAGCTTTTATTTATTTATTTATTTATTTTGGTATTCCTCCTACTTGTTCTCTGAGGCTCCTGGATCTGTAGACTGGTTCAGTTCAGTTCAGTCGCTCAGTCGTGTCCGACTCTCCGCGACCCCATGAATCACAGCACGCCAGGCCTCCCTGTCCATCACCAACTCCCGGAGTACACTCAAACTCATGTCCACAGAGTCGGTGATGCCATCCAGCCATCTCATTCTCCGTCGTCCCCTTCTCCTCCCGCCCCCAACCTTTCCCAGCATCAGAGTCTTTTCCAGTGAGTCAACTCGTCGCATGAGGTGGCCAAAGTATTGCAGTTTCAGCTTTAGCATCAGTCCCTCCAATGAACATCCAGGATTGATCTCCTCTAGAATGGACTGGTTGGATCTCCTTGCAGTATAAGGGACTCTCAAGAGTCTTCTCCAACACCACAGTTCAAAAGCATCGATTCTTCGGCGATCAGCCTTCTTCACAGTCCAACTCTCACAACCATACATGACCACGGGAAAAACCATTGCCTTGACTAGACGGACCTTGGTTGGCAAAGTAATGTCTCTGCTTTTTAATATACTATCAAGGTTGGTCATAACTTTCCTTCCAAGGAGCAAGCGTCTTTTAATTTCATGGCTGCAATCAGCATCTGCAGTGATTTTGGAGCCCAAAAAAACAAAGTCTGACACTGTTTCCACTGTTTTTCCATCTATTTCCCATGAAGTGATGGGACCAGATGCCATGATCTTAGTTTTCTGAATGTTGAGCTTCAAACCAACCTTTTCACTCTACTCTTTCACTTTCATCAAGAGGCTTTTGAGTTCCTCTTCACTTTCTGCCATAAGGGTAGTGTCATCTGCATATCTGAGGTTATTGATATTTCTCCCAGCAATCTTGATTCCAGCTTGTGCTTCTTCCAGCCCAGCGTTCCTCATGATGTACTCTGCATATAAGTTAAATAAGCAAGGTGACAATATACAACCTTGACGTACACCTTTTCCTATTTGGAACCAGTCTGTTGTTCCATGTCCAGTTCTAACTGTTGCTTCCTGACCTGCATACAGGTTTCTCAAGAGGCAGGTCAGGTGGTCTGGGATTCCCATCTCTTTCAGAATGTTCCACCGTTTATTGTGATCCACACAGTCAAAGGCTTTGGCATAGTCAATGAAGCAGAAATAGATGTTTTTCTGAAACTCTCTTGCTTTCTCCATGATCAAGCAGATGTTGGCAATTTGATCTCTGGTGCCTCTGCCTTTTCTAAAACCTGCTTGAACATCTGGGAGTTCATGGTTTACATACTGCTGAAGCCTGGCTTGGAGAATTTTGAGCATGACTTTACTAGCGTGTGAGATGAGGGCAATTGTCCGGTAGTTTGAGCATTCTTTGGCATTGCCTTTCTTTGGGATTGGAATGAAGACTGACCTTTTCCAGTCCTGTGGCCACTGCTGAGTTTTCCAAATCTGCTGGCATATTGAGTGCAGCACTTTGACAGCATCATCTTTCAAGACTTGTAATAGCTCAACTGGAATTCCATCACCTCCACTAGCTTTGTTAGTAGTGATGCTTTCTAAGGCCCACCTGACTTCACATTCCAAGATGTCTGGCTCTAGGTCAGTGATCACGTTATCGTGACTATCTTGG
Source organism: Moschus berezovskii (assembly GCF_049115385.1). Lineage (NCBI taxonomy): Eukaryota > Metazoa > Chordata > Mammalia > Artiodactyla > Moschidae > Moschus > Moschus berezovskii. The sequence goes on along the minus strand of NC_142471.1, from coordinate 48,058,861 downwards.
TCGTGAAGATCTTTTTTGTACAGTTCTTCTGTGTATTCTTGCCACCTCTTCTTAATATCTTCTGCTTCTGTTAGGTCCATACCATTTCTGTCCTTTATCGAGCCCATCTTTGCATGAAATGTTCCCTTGGAATCTCTAATTTTCTTGAAGAGGTCTCTTGTTTTTCCTATTCTGTTGTTTTCTTCTATTTCTTTGCATTGATCACTGAGGAAGTCTTTCTTATCTCTCCTTGCTATTCTTTGGAACTCTGCATTCAGATGCTTATATCTTTCCTTTGTAGACTGGTAGCCAATATTAATTTAGGAAAATTCTCAGATATAACTGTTTCAAACAGTTCTTCAGTTCCTTTCTTTCTTTATTTTCTATGTGGTATTTGTCTTATGCATATGCTGTACCTTTTGTAGCTGTCCCACACTTTCTTGGATATTCTTGTTTACTCAGTTTTTTTTCCTGATTGCTTTTTAGCTTTGAAGTTTTCTTTTTTTTTTTTAGGTAATTAATTTATTTTTTATTGGAGGCAAATTATTTTACAATATTATATTGGTTGGTTTTGCCATACATTGATATGAATTTTTCTATTGAGACTCTTTCCTCAGCCACATCCAATCTACTAATGAGCGCCTCAAAGGCATTCTTCATTTCTGTTCATATTTTTATCTCTGGCACATCTTTTTGGTTCTTTCTTAGTATTCCCATGTATCTGTTTGCATTACCAGTCTGTTTTTTCATGCTGTCCACTTTATCCATTAGAGTCCTTAGCATATTAATCATAGTTGTTCTAAATTCCCAGTCTGATAATTCCAGTATTTCTGCCACATCTAAGTCTGGTTCTAATGCTTCCTCTGTCTCTTCAAACTGTATTTTTGGCATTTTAGTATATCTTATTTTTTTCTTATTGATAGACTTGAGGTACTAGGTAAAGGGAAGTGCTTTAAATAAGCCTGTAGTTTTACGGTGTTGAGGTGTGTGGGAAGTTGACTATTCTATAGTCTTGTGATTATGACTCAGTTTTTAATAAAGCCTGTGTCTTTGGCTTATGAGCTTCAAATACACTTCTCAGCCCATCTCCACAACCCTTAAGTGAGACAGAATAGAGAGAGCTAGAGTTAGGTATTTCTCTTCCCCTGGGGGCCACAGTGATAAAGAATCCATCTACCAATACAGGAGATCTGGGTTCGATTCCTGGGTCAGGAAGATCCCCTAGAGTAGGAAATGGCAACCCACTCCAGTATTCTTGCCTGGACAACTCCATGGGCAGAGGAGACTGGTGGGCTACAGTCCATGGGGTCACAAAGAGTCAGACATAACTAAGCACACATGCACACAGGTTATTTACACTCTGATAAAACTCCAGAAGGTTAGGCTTTGGTTTAATAGTTTTTCTGAAGGGCAGACCTTGTTTCAAGTTATTTCATATTGAGAGTTATGAAGGTGTTCTTTGCACTGAGACTGTGAGGGTCTCTGCTGTATGCTTGGAGTCACAAGCTCTGGATTGTTTCAGAACAATTCCTTTTACCCTCCCCCTGCTGTAAGTATAAGGGTAGATTTCTCTGATATTCACAATCATCAGAGCCTAGTAGAGTTTTAATAAATAAAACCCTTAAAAATTGAGATTCTCCCACAACTGGGTTCTCCTAGAGATTTTATTTCAGACTTTCCCTCACTGAGCTTCAAGCAATTTGTTAATTACCAGCCAGGTTTTACTACCCTGGCACTGGTTCCTGTAGAGCTTTCTGCTCTGGTGGGTTGTGATTATCTGTATTTAACTGTCAGTCTCCCAAATTTTGGGATCACTGGCTTGTGTTGGGGCTTCACTTTTTTTCAGAATCTAGGCAGACTTTCTGACTTTGCAATTTGTTCAGCATTTTACCTGTTAGGAAAGAACAGTGACTTTAAGTTTGTTCAGTTTTTTACTTGTTTGAACAGAATAGTGACTTTCAAGCTCCCCATATGCAGAACCAGAGACCTGAAAGCTACTCCTTCCATCTTTGCTGAACCTTGAAAACCAGGCCTTCACTAACGACACAAGGTCCAGTCCTTGCTCAGGCTGTCCGTATCCCACACTGAAAAGGGAGTCTCTAGCTAGAGCCTTCTCTGATGACCCAGTCAGATTCACTTGGAGTAGGGTAATCTCTCGCTTTTCTGTCCATAGATAATTATTTGCCATGTGGCCAAAAAATGATTGTCTATACAGTGACTTAGCCATGAGTCATCACCAATCTTCCTCATTTCTATCAATTGGAAGCTTTGACTCAAAAGAACATAATGTAATAGCACCTTTGTTCCTAGATTCCAGTAAAAGTGGACATTAATGGCTAATATACCCCTTTTATGATTCACCATGACCTTGAAAACAGAGTAAAGAAACCAGAGCCCCTCAGAACAACAGTGGGAATCCAATGACTCCAAGCATACAGTAGAGACCCTCACACTCTCAATGCAAAAAACACCTTCATAACTCTCAATATGAAATAACTTGAAAAAATAATGTTTGTCCTTGGAAGAGATGATTACAGGAATCCACTGTCCTCACCTCACCTTCACTTTCTTATAACCCCCAGTGCCTGTAAAATATGTGGCTAGTTAGCATGAATGCTGAAAATATTTTAAGTCTGTATAACCCAGAATTGTAGAATTGTCAGGGAAAGGATGGAAGTTTCCTTCCAGAGCAGGTTTCTCACTGTGGAGAGGGACTGGAGTCACATGTTGAGAAGAGCGAACAGAGGCCTGTGTAACCTGGGAGCAACAGAGCTGGGTCAGGAGGGAGGGCAGTGCTCTGGAGTCTGTGTTCCCAGCTCTGAAGGAAGGACCCAGTTTTCTGGGACTTTTACTAGAAATTCTTATAAGGTAATGCCTGTCTGGGATTGCCTTAATCTTCATTAAAAAAAAAAAAAACAGTATATAAGTACAACAAAAATACATTTTAGTCAAATACTGAGTGGCATAGTATTTAATCAAACTTCAATCAAGCAAAGACTGAAGCTGAATATCTTTACCACAAAATAACTTCTGATATAAGAGTACAATTGACTCTTGAACACTATGGAGATTAGGGATGCTGATCCTCTGTGCTGTCAAAATTCTGCGTATAATTTCCCCCAAATTTAACTACTAATAACCTACTGTTGACTGAAAGTCTCACTGATAACATAAATAGCTGATTAATACATGTTCCATATGTTACAAATACCATACATTGGATTCTTACAAGATAAACTAGAAAAAATAAAATGTTATTAAGAAAATCATAGGAAGAGAAAATACATTTATAGTGCTGTAGTATATTTACCCAACTGTTGCTGCTTAGTCACTTCAGTCGTATCTGACTCTGTGCAACCCCATAGACGGAAGCCCACTAGGCTCCCCTGTCCCTGGGATTCTCCAGGCAAGAACACAGGAGCGGGCTGCCATTTCCTTCTCCAATGTGTGAAAGTGAAAAGTGAAAGTGAAGTTGCTCAGTCGTGTCTGACCCTTAGCGACCCCATGGACTGCAGCCTACCAGGCTCCTCCATCCATGGGATTTTCTAGGCAAGAGTACTGGAGTGGCTTGCCATTGCCTTCTCAGGGGAGTGTAATTTCCTTCGTTCTGTCTCGTCACAACAAAAATATGAAGTGACGAATGTTAAAGCCCTCAGCGTGTCACAGTTCTCAGACAGTGTTACAGGTCTGTGTTACACTCAGTTTATTTAGAAAATAAAGGAAAATACATCCTCGAGGTGTGAGGGCATGCTGGCCCAAAATACTCAAACAGAAGAGTGAGAGCATGTGAGGGAGAGCCAGCGTGTACGCAGGAGAGAGACCCCTGGCCCTTTGGCTCCTCTTTTTATATGTTCTTTCCTCACTCTGGGCCTACCCTATGTAAATTGGGCTAGGCAGGAGTGCTGTTTGTCCTACCTGAGGTCCTCACTCCAGTCCTCGGACCTTTCTTTGTTCTATTTTTGCGGGCTTTTCCCTTCCTTCTCTTTTAGCCACCGCCATTCTGGACTCTTTTTTCCTATTCTAACTACCTAATACAACTATAATTTACATCAGCTGTTTACCTACATCAATATTGTCGTATGATACAAAGCAATGTTGATGTTATACACATTGCTAACACTGGACATCAGAAATAAGAAGATATATATGGATTTCTTTCTCATATTATTTACAGGCATAACAATTCATACACTGAAAACAAAAAAGCAGCAATATGACTGCTTTATGGTAGCCTACTGTAATCAGTATGATTGCTTCATGGCAGTCTAGCCAACACACTAATGAATGAATCATAAAATTCATTGGCATTTAGTATAATACAGCATTCAAAATATAATTCTCCATGCAAGAATACTGGAGTGGATAGCCATTCCCTTCTCCAGGGGATCTTCCTGACCCAGGGGTCAAAACCGGGTCTCCTGCATTGCAGGCAGATTCTTTACTATCTGAGTGCTCAGGGAAGCCTTTAAAAATAAAGAGAATACATCGGTAATGATAGGCTGATATACAGTTTTCCAGTTGCAAGAGAGAGGGGCAGAGAGAGGGGGGGCATACTATACAGTAATGTAACTCTTTGAAAGCAAAGTAATGAAATGGTAAAGAAAATACACCATTGATTTTATATTAAATATCACTCACCTTATCCCTAAGTAAGGCATAGACTATCCACAGCAATACAAGTCTTGCACATCATGTTCTACATAATGAATACTCAGGTGATAATGATTACAATGACACAAAACTTCTTACACAATTCTCACCCCACAGTTATTGGCTTTTCATATTAAGACAAGTTTATTAACCATATGCATTATAATTATTTATGATTCATTCAGTTCACTCGCTCAGTCGTGTCCGACTCTGCGACCCCATGAATCACGCCAGGCCTCCCTGTCCATCACCAACTCCCAGAGTTCACTCAAATTAAGTGGAAGCAGATCACCTTGAAAGGTTTAATCTTCATCACTAGGCTGAGGAGGAGGTAGAAAAGGGGTGGCCAAGGCAGAAGAGGTGAAGAAGGTAGAGAGAGAGCGAGAAGAGGCCAGCATACTCCATATCATTTTAAAGAAACACATCCATACTGTATTTTACTGACTTTGCTGTTTTTTATTTCTCTGAAAATATTTCCACATGGTACTTACCAATCCTTATTCCACCATTTCCTTCAGTTTCATAGAAGAGTCCATGTCATAATAGAAGTCAAAACATTATTAAATAATCAGAACACTTCTGCCAGATTCTCTAATATCAGTTTGTTTTCTGGCACTGTTTTTTGTCTACATCTTCTTCCTCATCATCTGCCTCTGGTTTGGAAGCACTCATCTCCACCAAATTCTGCTGTTAATTCCTCTGGTATAGTGCCTATTAGCTCTTGAATTTATCCAAGTTCTATATCTTGAAAACTTTCACATACAGGCTCCCTTTTTTTGCCATATCGACAAACTCTTCCATGATTTCCTTGATTGGCTCTGTTGTAAATCCTGTGAAGTCATACACAACCTCTGGACACTGTTTTTCCCAACAGGCTTGAAAACTTTTCTGGGGTTCACAGATTTTTCTATAACAACAAGGGCATCTTCAGTGAGGGAGTAATCCCTCCAGACTTTCAAGATGTCCTCCCTATCAAGGTTTTCATCCATAGCACTGATGATCCTTTCCAAAGAGAAGTGTGTGTAGTAAACCCTAAAGATGCTTAGGCTAGAATTAGAGACACTGTGTTTGGGGGCTTGCAGATCACTTCAGTACTTTCAGTGCTGAACTCATGGGGTTCTAGGTGGCCAGGGACATTGTCTAATATCAAAAAAAATCTTAAAAGGCAGTCCTTTATAGAGATAGTACTTCCTGACTTCAGGAACAAAGCATCGATGGAACCAATTCAGAAGAAAAAAAAAATAAAGGTTGTTATTATCCAGGCTTTCTTGAACAATCAAAAGACCAGCAGCTGATGTTTCTTTTCCCCTCAAGGCTCAGGGGTTAGCAGCTTTACCTACAAGGGCAGTCTGGACCATAAACCTAACAGAATCAGCATGAAATAGTTAGCCTATTCCTTCCTGCCTTAAATCCTGGTGCTCACTTCTCTTCCTTACTAATAAATGTCCTTTGTCTCATTTTTTTTTTTTTCTCTCCAGAATGGGTTACTTTTGTTGCATTAAAAACCTGTTCAGGCAGATATTCTTTCTCAATGATTTTATTAATGGCATCTGGGAACTCATCTGCTGCCTCAGTCAGCAGAAGCTGCTTCTCCTACTACCCTGACATTTAAGCCAAACCGCTTTGTAAAATTAGCAAACCACCCTTTGCTTGCATTAGATTTCCCAGCTTTAGACCCTTCACCTTTTGCTTTAAGTTGCTATATAATGACTCCACTTTTTTGTGAATCATTTTAGAGTCTATAGGTATTCTTTTCTTATAGCATTCCTATACTACCCACATAAAAGCTAAGCTGCAGTTTCAGTACAAGAGAAAAGAATGCTTTGCAACAAGTGTAAAGTTTTTGCACCTGCTGGCAAAGCTGCAGCAACAGCTTCATGAATTTATTTATTTATTTTTACAGTGATCACTTCTCTGGATTCATTTATCTTGAAATGGTAGGCAACTGCAGGCACACATCTCAGTCTGTGGTACCTATCAAGCAGTTCAACTTCTTGTAATGTCATGACTTTTCTCTGCTTATTGGGAGCACTTCTAGCATCACTAGTGGCACTTTACATGGGCCCCAAGATGTTATTCAAGGTCTACTCTATTGCACTAAAGATGATGAAAAGTACAAGAGATCTTCAAGAGATCACTTTTTACTGTGATACACAATTTACTCAAGAGACATAAGAGGAACTGTTCATGCAGTGATTATCAGCATCAAGTGAATACTAGCAACACTTAAGCTTACCACAGTAGTAAGAAAAGATGGCTGCAAAATTACAGTAGTACAGTGTATATCACAGAACATTTTATGCAGTTAAATTTAATACTTCATTTTAACATCTATTTATACTTCTCAACTGCAAATGACACCATGTATGGTCTGTAAGTGTATGTAAAAATTTTAACTTTTTATAATAAATTTATGTGTATTTTATGGCAGTAAATAAAAGACTAGTATATACATATATTTCATGTGCTTATAACCTTTTCCTGACTTATTTTGATATTTCTAGGCTACATAGTTCATCAGTTTTTTAAATTGTGAAAAACTCCAAAGTATTTTCCAATATATTTCTTTTAAAAAATCAGCATATAAGTGAACCCACACAACAAAACCCCTGTTGCTCAAGGATCAACTGTAAATCTTAATTTATATACCAAAACTGTGAAATGATATGACTATTTGCTATTCTATACTATCATCATTATAACACAATTGATTGTTTTAAAATATAACGCTCAGATTTTAAAAGTTTAGCACTAAAGAGAAATGAGAAAAATCTTCAGTACAACCACAAGCTAATTGCTACTGCAGCCCCTGAACAACACTAAGTCAATGCTTACTTCCAACCAGTCAGTAGAAAAAGAAAAATATATCAGTTCTGCCTCTGTTGTTTCCTGTTGCTGCTGCTGCTGTTGACACGAAGTTCTTAAATTCCTTTCCTCTAATATCTCCTCTTCACCTCCTGAACCAAATGCTGATGGTGATCATGCTGATTAATTTTATGTATCAACTTGACTGAGGCATGGGGCATGGGGTCCTCAGATGTTTGGTGAAGATTATTCTGGATATTTCTGTGAGGGTATTTTTGGATAAGGTTAATATTTTAATTGGAAGTTTAGGTAATGCACATAGCCCTCCCTAATGTGGGTGGACCTCAATCAGTTGAAGGCCTGAATTGAATAAAAAGGCTGACCCTCCCCAAGTAACACTGAATTCCTTTTATCTGAGTGTCTACAAACTGGGATGTCAACATTTTTCCTGCCCATGGATTTGAACAGTTGACAGTTTCTGGATCTCAAGACTGCCAGTCTCTGAGCAGAAATACCACCACTGTCTCCCCTGGTTCTTGGGTCTTTGGGCTTGGACTGGAACTGAACCATCAGCTTTGCTGGGACTCCATATTGTATATTCACACTGCAGCCCTTGAGATTTTCCCTCCTATCACAAGTCAATTCTTTACAATAAATCCACATATAGATATTTACAGAGAGGGAATATAGACATAAATAGAGATACAGATACAGACAGAGATATATACTGATCTATTGGTTCTGCTTCTGGAGAACCCTAATATAGCGATGTTGCAGTTTTATAGATGCAGTCCCCAAAATTTTGTGCTCTGCCTGAAGAAGCAAACACTATTTTTAGAAGCAAATTTAAGACCTTATTATTATTTCTAATATATTTGCAGGCCCTTGATTTTTTAAAAAATTTAAGAAAAACTTCTACTTAAAATCCAAGCAGAAAAATGCAGCAATGGAGATATAAGTCTAAGTTTTAATAAAATTGTCTCCAAATTTCGACTTGCAATTCAGCTTTCATTGCACAGAGACCCATTGACCATTTTTCCTAGAGTAGAACAGTAGGAGGATCAAGTAAGCATTTTGTAACAAATACCTTCCATCAAGAAATTTCATCAGATTCTGGTAAAGATGTTCATTATTCTATCCTAATATTCAGTTCAGTTCAGTTCAATCGCTCAGTCGTATCCGACTCTTTGAGACCTCATGAATCACAACACGTCAGACCTCCCTGTCCATCACCAACTCCTGGAGTTCACTCAAACTCATGTCCATCGAGTCGGTGATGCCATCCAGCCATCTCATTCTCTGTCGTCCCCTTCTCCTCCTGCCCCCAATCCCTCCCAGCCTCAGGGTCTTTCCCAATGAGTCAACTCTTCTCATGATGTGGCCAAAGTATTGGAGTTTCAGCTTCAACATCAGTCCTTCCAATGAACACCCAGGACTGATCTCCTTTAGAATGGACTGGTTGGATCTCCTTGCAGTCCAAGGGACTCTCAAGAGTCTTCTCCAACACCACAGTTCAAAAGCATCAATTCTTTGGTGCTCAGCTTTCTTCACAGTCCAACTCTCACATCCATACATGACCACTGGAAAAACCATAGTCTTGACTGGACAGACCTTTGTTGGCAAAGTAATGTCTCTGCTTTTTAATATATTATCAAGGTTGGTCATAACTTTCCTTCCGAGGAGTAAGTGTCTTTTAATTTCATGGCTGCAATCACCATCTGAAGTGATTTTTGAGCCCCAAAAAATAAAGTCTGACACTGTTTCTACTGTTTCTCCATCGATTTCCCATGAAGTGATGGGACCAGACGCCGTGATCTTAGTTTTCTGAATGTTGAGCTTTAAGCCAACTTTTTCACTCTCCTCTTTCACTTTCATCAAGAGGCTTTTTAGTTCCTCTTCACTTTCTGCCATAAGGGTGGTGTCCTCTGCATCCTGATATTAGTAAATAAATTAGTTGATGGCTGTACAAGTAATGTTAACTGCAAAGCACAATATTAAAACTATCTCTCTCAAGCAGTTTATTCTTTACATGTAATTGCAGTTAATCCAAATAATTTGAATATCAAGACAGTTTTGAAATTTCCTGCATATCATGCAGTTTGTCTATGGCTGAAGAATAATGATAAAAGATGCCCAGTAGCTCTCTAGCTGTAACCAGTAATTTTGGAGTATCTTCTATGCTGGATTTTCTTTCTGAACACCCAACTGAAAGTATGCATAAACATGACAGGCTTCCCATATCCTTCACAGCCCTCATCATGTGCATGTGCCATCAGTAATATTTCTATGATGTTAAAATACATATGCAGTTACTCAGTGTCCCCAAAGCTAAATTATAGAGTAAGTTTGTGAAAACACTGAGACAAATCTAAAGCCAAGATTTAGCGCATCCCAAAAGTTGTGCAAGCTTCTTAATGGAAAGGACTGGCTGTGGGGAAAACTGGGTCTTGCTCTGTAAAACTTGAATCCAATTTTCTGCTGATGGGTGGGCTGTGTTCCCTCCCTATAGTTCGGCCTGAAGCTGCCCAGTCCTGGAGTCTGAAGGCTCTATGGTAAGGCTAAAGTCCTCCAAGATGACTCATGCCAATGCATCAACCTCCCAGGACTGCTGCTGCCAGTGCCCCTTACCTCACAGCAGGCCACTGTTGACATGCCTTCATGACCAGAGACTCCCAAATACTCACAGCAAGTCTCACTCAGTCTCTTGTGGGATCACTGTTCCTTTCCCCTGGGTCCTGTTGCATACAATGTTTTGTGTGTGCCCTGCAAGAGTCTCTGTTTCCCCATTCTTACGGAAATTCTGTAATCAAATTCTGCTGACCTTCAAAGTCAGATTTTCTGGGGATTCCAAGTCGCTTTAGTGGATCCTCAAGTTGGGAAGTCTGATGTGGGGCTTAGAACACTTGCAACAGTGTGAGAACTTCCTTGGTATAATTGTTCTCCAGTTTGTGGGTCTCCCACCAGGCAGTTTTATGGTATGTCTTATGGTGACCTCCTCCAAGAGGACTTATGCCACATGCCATGCCTCCCAGAACTGCTACTGCCAGTGTCCCTGTCCCCATGGCAGGCCACTGCTGACCCACGTCACCATGGGAGACCATCAAACACTCACTGGCAGGTCTGGCTCAGTCTCTTGAGGGGTCACTGTTCTTTCCCCTGGGTCCTGGTGTGCACAAGGTTTTATTTCTGACCTCCAAGAGTCTCTGACTTGAATGGGGTTAGATTTTTAACTTAATTGAGCTGCTCTTACCACCTTATTAAGGCTTCTCCTTTGTCCCTGGATGTGGGGTATCTTTTTTGGTGGGTTCCAACAAAGGTATGGTCTAAATCAAATCCCTTATGATTATACAGTGGATGTGACAAATGGATTCAAGGGATTAGGTATTCTAGAGTACCTGAAGAACTGTGGATAGAGGTTCATAACACTGTACAGGAGGCAGTGACTAAAATCATCCCCGAGAAAAAGAAAGGCAACAAGGCAAAATGGTTGTCTGAGGAGGCCTTACAAGTATCTGAGAAGAGAAGCAAAGGAGAAAAAAAAAAAGATATACCCATCTGTTTCAGAGTTCCAAAGAACAGCAAGAAGAGATTAAAAAAAAGTTTTAAATGAGCAATGCAAAGGAATAGAAGAAAACAATAGAATAGGAAAGACTAGAGATCTCTTCAAGAAAATTAGAAATACCAATGGAACATTTCATGTAAAGATGGGCACAATAAAACACAGAAACAGTACGGACCTAATAGCAGCAGAAGAGATTAAGAAGAGCTGGAAGAATATAAGGAAAAACTATACAAAAAAGTTTGTAATGACCCAGCTAACCATAACGATGTGATCACTCACCTAGAGCCAGACATTCTGGAGTGCAAAATCAAGTGAGCCTTAGGAAACATTCAGTTTCAGTTCAGTCGCTTGGTTGTGTCCGACTCTTTGCAACCCCATGAACTGCAGCATGCCAGGCCTCCCTGTCCATCACCAACTCCCAGAGTTTACCCAAACTCATGCCCATTGAGTCGGTGATGCCAACCAATCACCTCCTCTATCATCTTCTTCTCCTTCATTACTACAAACAAAGCTAGTGGAAGTGATGGAATTCCAGTCCTAAGAGATGATGCTGTTAAAGTGCTGCACTCAATATGCCAGCAAATTTAGAAAACTCTGCAGTAGCCACAAGACTGGAAAAGATCAGTTTTCATTTTGATCCCAAGGAGGGCAATGCCAAAGAATGTTCAAATTACCGTACAATTTCACTCACTTAACATGCTAGTGAGTTAATACTTAAAATCCTACAAGCTAGGCTTCAACAGTATGTTAACTGAGAAATACCAGATGTTCAAGCTGGATTTAGAAAAGTTAGAGGAACCATATATTAAATTACCAACATCCGTGAATTGTAGAAAAAGCAAGAGAATTCCAGAAAAACATCTAATTCTGCTTCATTGACTATGCTAAAGCTTTTGACTGTATGGATAACAGCAAACTGGAAAATGCTTAAAGAAATGGGAATACCAGACCACCTTACCTGCCTCCTGAGAAACCTGTATGTAGGACAAGAAGAAACAACAATAAGGACAGAACATGGCACAACGGACTGGTTCAAAATCGTAAAAGGAGTCTGTCAAGGCTGTATATTGTTACCCTGCTTATTTAACTTACATGCTGTGTACATTATAAGAAATGCCAGGCTGGATGAAGTTCAAGCTGGAATTAAGTTTGCCAAAAAAAATATCAATAACCTCAGATATGTAGATGACACCACCCTTATTGCAGAAAGTGAAGAGGAACTAAGAGCCTCTTGATGAAGGTGAAATAGGAGAGTGAAAAAGCTGACTTAAAAATCAACATTCAAAAAACAAAGATCACAGCATCTGGTCCTATCACTTCATGGCAAATTAATGGGGAAAAAGAAGGGAACAGTGACATACTTTATTTTCTTGGGCTCCAAAATCACTGTGGATGGTGACTGCAGCCATGAAATTAAAAAGACACTTGCTCCCTGGAAGAATGCTATGACAAACCAAGACAGCATATTGAAAAGCAGAGACATCACTTTACCAGCAAAGGTTCATCCAGTCAAAATTATAGTTTTTTATTGCAGTCAAATACGGATGTAAGAGTTGGACCACAAGGAAGACTGAGCTTTATTTTATGGTCCATCAACTTCAAAGAATTGATGCCTTCGAAGTGTGGTGCTGGGGAGGACTCTTGAGCGTCCCTTGGACAACAAGGAGATCAAACCAGTCAATCCTAATGGAAATCAACCCTGAACATTCAATGGAAGGACTGATGCTGAAGCTGAAACTCCAATACTTTTGACTAGCTGATGTGAAGAGCCGACTCACTGGAAAAGCCCCTGATGTTAGAAAAGATTGAGGGCAGGAGAAGTGGGCAACAGAAGATGAGATGGTTGGATGGCATGATCAACTCAATGGACATAAGTCTAAGAAAATTCCAGAAGACAGTGAAGGACAGGGAAGCCTGGTGTCCTGCAGTCCATAGGGTTCCAAAGAGTCAAACAAAACTGAGCAAATAAATATCACCACCAAAATTTGTTCTGGGAGACTAAAGAAATAAGGAACCAACACTATAGGAAAAGCTGTTCCACACTATCTCCTGGATCTGGCAAAGAACAGGCAGTTCCCTACAATGTTTATTTAAGTAATGACTCAGATCCCTGGGGGGGTGATCAGCACTATTGGAGGTGAACCACAGCTAATGCCCAATGACAGTGCACCATGAGGATATTCCAGGGATTACATGGGCAAGAAAGAATCCATAACAAATCTTCCAGTTATACCCACAGGTTAAAGGACAGTTTCCTTTAACAAGAGACGTGTCAATAAGTAACCGAGTTACAGATCAGATTATCTTAACTATAAGGTGACTGCCATATTTTTTCTACATATACCCCATGTTTCTACATACATTCCCAAAGGACATATATCATAACCTGGCAATAAAAGAAGAGAATACTGACGGTGATATCAAAGCTCCCCTTTTAAAAAATTTTAATTTTTGTTTATAAATGAAAATGAACTTGATTAAAAAATATGTGTGTTAAAATGGCTGCTTGTCATAATTATGCAGAGAAATGTCCTCTAAAAGTAAAATATCCCGTTATTGGGAAAAGGTGAGCAGTTCCCATGATAAAAGTGTGCTCTCTTTTTTAACTTAGTTGTGACCAAACTCAGAGCAGATAAATAATGAATCGCTGAGCTTTTTTTTTTCCTTTAACTTATTGAACCGTTAAGAAAAGTGGGCTTATCTTTTAAATGCTGTACTCATTTCAGACATTTTGCTTCAGTAATTTGGAGAAGTAAGACATTTATGTGCTTTTATGAGCTTTGTGATAAGATTTTATACAAAAATGTTACAATATGCATTTGCTTTACTGTTAGAACAGCTCTTACATCTTTGAAAGAGGACCATAAGTCACAATTACCATTCCTTTCTACATGCCAAGTTTTTGGGTTATTTTCTTTGAGAGACCATTAGTCTACCTGGCTGTTGATCAACTGGATCACTATTTCTATCAGAATGAACAGCTGAAGTTGAGTACGGATAAATTTAACTTTTTCTGAGTCATTACAAAATTCTTGCATGTTAATGTTCATTGAATATGTTATTACTCAAATAAATATATATTCAATGGTATTACTCAAATAAATATATATTCAATGGAGAAAGTTTAGAAAACATGGAAATATAAATAGAAAAAAAGGCAAATAAATATGGAAGGTTCTACCAAAGATAACAGTGAATAAACAAGTTTATAAAACTATATTGATGAATTACCATATTGTTAAGCAGAAGAAGCTAGACACAAAAAGTACATATTGTATGACTTCATTTTTATCGAGTAAAATCATCTATTATAATGAGAAAAATCACAGTGACTACATATGCATATATTGACTAGAAGGTGACACAGGAACTTTCCGAAATAATGAAAATGAAAATATTCTGTATTTCATAAAGTGTGGGTTACATGGTTCTATGCATTTGCAAATCTTGTCAGATTTCATACTCTCTGTGCAATGCATTACATGTGAATTATATTTTAATTAAAAACATGATACTGTTATGAATTTTCCAAGAGGGCAAAATGACTTATGCCATGTTACTTTGTTTTCATGTTATTTATAATTTTTTTTTAAAGCTTACCTTAAAACCATATATAGAGAAGCATTTCAGAATAATGTTAATCTTTATATGAAAAGTGAACTTTAGGACCATTAGCCATTTCATTGAAGTTGGACACAACAATGTTACTAGAAGAAGTTGAAAAGTTCCCACCATCAGCCTAAGCAAGTTATCTTGTAGTTATTTGAATCTAGCAGCATAATTTTATTTATTGTCTTATTATAGTTAATCAGGGCATGTAAGTCAAAATGAATGAGTCAAATTCAGAGTCCATTGCCATTTAAATACTTGCTTCAGTTTAATTTCTAGGAGTATTAGTATCAATATCTAACATAATGATTAACCATTGATAAAATTCTTCACATCTATTATCTTATTTAGTGCTCTTAAAAACTCCATGCTGCTAAGTCGCTTCAGTCGTGTCTGACTCTGTGCGACTCCATAGACGGCAAACCACCAGGCTCCGCCATCCCCGGGATTCTCCAGGCAAGAACACTGGAATGGGTTGCCATTTCCTTCTCCATTGCATGAAAATGAAAAGTGAAAATGAAGTCGCTCAGTTGAATCTGACTCTTAGTGACCCCATGGACTGCAGCCTACCAGGCTCCTCCGTCCATGGGATTTCCCAGGCAAGAGTAGTGGAGTGGGTTGCCATTGCCTTTTCCAAAGAACTCCATAGGGTAAAAATATTTAGCCCCACTAAATTGATCTGATGTGAAAATTGGCCATCAGTGAGATTAAGGGATTTTTTTCCAAGAAAATGTATAGCAATTAAGTAACAGAGTCAAGGTTCTAAATGAGATCTGTTTCCACACTTAGTGCTCCATCCAATATACTAGATCTGACAAGTACATGAAAACAAGGTTATTTCTTGACAAATTCATAAAAAATTTTCTTCCTCTCTGCTGTTGTAGGGTTATAATCATTGCCATGTCTTAAAGACTAATAAAATATTTGAAAAAATTTTCAGGTAAGTTTAATAAGTCTATACAAAATAAAATTGTTTAAGCCTCAAAAAAAGATGACACTAACATTTTGAACTTTTTCTAATTTCTTTGCTTTACTTATCCAAACAATATTTTTATATACATTAGTTATTTTATTGTTAAATTTTTCCCATATCTTGCTATTTTAAAATAGCTACATATGCTATACTGATTTCCATTACATTAGCTATTCATTTACAAAAGAATTTTAAAAACTACTTAGCATTCTACTGTATGGGTGTGTTATAAAAATATTTAACCATGAATTATATATTTTTTAATTTAATGATAGCTATGTTAAAAAAAAGTACAATGATGATTAAAATTGCATCTTTAAGCCATATGACCATTTCACTTCTAATTATTGAAAGTCAAAACTGCTATCAGTTCAGTTCAGTCGTGTCTGACTCTTTGTGATCCCATGGAGTGCAGCACAAGCTTTCCTGTCCATACCAACTCCCGGAGCTTGCTCAAACTCATATCCATCGAGTCGGTGATGCCATCCAACCATCTCATCCTCTTGCTTCCTCTTCCTCCTGCCTTTGATCTTTCCCAGCATCAGGGTCTTTTCTAAAAGCTGATATAGTTTTTAAGTTATCCAAAGTCCATTCTCCCCTTCTTCCTGAAAACCAAGAAGTTGGGGGCCAGCTACATTTTTCAATTTCCCTTGCTTCTAAGTGTTAAATGTAACTAGGCCTTGGCTTTAAAGCACTGCACATGTGCTTCCTTCCCCAACCACATCCCATCCCACACATGTCTCAGTTGAACCAAAAAACAGTTCATACTCTAGAAGAGTGCACACCCTTGAAAGAAACCTGATCCCCTGAATGACTCAGTGGAAGATAACTTTTCTGTACCATTCTAGGAAGACTGTGAGGGAAAGAAAATAATGTACAGTGGCCCTGGCTATCCACAGGTTGTGCTTCCTTACAATTTGCTGTTGATTGAATATCTGGATGAAGATCCATGATACTGAGGGCCAATTGTGAGACTTGAGCACCCACAGATTTTGGTATACTGAGGTAGGACTGTATTTGTTATCAAGTTGATATCAAGTTGATATCAAGTTGTTCTTCATATAATAATAATATATATGTACAAAGAAGCCCTAGAAATGAAGTTAAGGGCCTTCTTTCACAAATACAGAAACAGGTGTCCAGAGAGGCCAGGAAGCTTGCCAACAGCATACAGATAGATGCCCTCTAAGTAGTAGAATTAGAACTCAAATACTGATCTAAGTATATGTTCCATTGCTCTAAAATACCCAAGCATAAAGAAAAAATCTTTTCTAAATGTTCTGACTTGGAATTTCCAGACATAGTTCATTTTCCTCCAATGTTATGCTGCTTTAAAGTAAAAATATGGTACTGGGAAAACTGGACAGTCACATGGACAATAATGAAATTAGAGCACTTCCTAATACCATGCACAAAAACAAATTCAAAATGGATTAAAGGCCATACAAAACTCAGAGAAAAGCATATGTAGAACATTTTTTATATAATTGCAACAAGATCTTTTTTGACCCACTTCCTAGAGTAATAAAATAAAAACAAAAATTAAAAAATGGACCTAATTAAGCTTAAAAGTTTTTGTACAGCAAAGAAAACAATAAACAAGCTGAAAAGACAACCCTCAGAATGGGAGAAAATATTTGCAAATGAAACAACTGACAAAGGATTAATCTTCAAAATATACAAGCAGCTCATACAGATCAATATAAGAAAAAACAAACAACACAGTCAAAAAAATGGGCAGAAGACCTAAACATGCATTCCTCCAAAGAGGACATACAGATAGCCAACACACTCATGAAAAGATGCTCAACATCTTTTAGATTCTCAACTAATTACTCAGTTCAGTTCACTCGCTCAGTCGTGTCCGACTCTTTGCAAATCCATGAATCACAGCATGGCAGGCCTCCCTGTCTATCACCAACTCCTGGAGTTCACTCAAATTCATGTCCATCGAGTCAGTGATGCCATCCAGCCATCTCATTATCTGTCATCCCATTCTCCTCCTGCCCGCAATCCCTCCCAGCATCACAGTCTTTTCCAGTGAGTCAACTCTTCGCATGAGGTGGCCAAAGTATTGGAGTTTCAGCTTCAACTTCAGTCCTTCCAATGAACACCCAGGATTGATCTCCTTTAGAATGGACTGGTTTTATCTCCTTGCAGTCCAAGGGACTCTCCAGAGTCTTCTCCAACACCACAGTTCAAAAGCATCAATTCTTCAGCAATCAGCTTTCTTCACAGTCCAACTCTCACATCCATACATGACCACGGGAAAAACCATAGCCTTGACTAGACAGACCTTTGTTGGCAAAGTAATGTCTCTGCTTTTTAATATGCTGTCTAGGTTGGTCATAACTTTCCCTCCAAACAGTAATCATCTTTTAATTTCATGGCTACAATCATCATCTGCAGTGATTTTGGAGCCCCCAAAAATAAAGTCTGACACCATTTCCATTGTTTCTCCATCTATTTCCCATGAAGTGATGGGATCCGATGCCATGATCTTTGTTTTCTGAATGTTGAGCTTCAAGCCAACCTTTTCACTCTCCTCTTTCACTTTCATCAAGAGGCTTTTTAGTTCCTCTTAACTGTCTGCCATAAGGGTGGTGTCATCTGCATATCTGAGTTTATTGATATTTCTTCTGGCAATCTTTATTCCAACTAATTATTCGTCGTCGTCCAGTTGCTCAGTCGTGTCCGACTCTTTGCGACCCCGTGGACTGTAGCCTACCAGGCTTCTCCGCCCATGGGATTCTCCAGGCAAGAATACTGGAGTGGGTTACCGTTTCCTTCTCCAGGAGATCTTCCCGACCCAGGGATCGAACCCGGGTCTCCCGCATTGGAGGCAGACGCTTTAACCTCTGAGCCACCAGGGAAGCCCAAATCAAAACTACAAGATATCACCTCACAACCACTGGTCAGAATGGCCATCATCAAAGAATCTACAAATAAATGGTGGAGAGGGTGTGGAGAAAAAGGAACCTTCTTGCACTGCTGGTGAGAATGTAAACTGATATAGTCATTATGGAGAACAGGATGGAGGCTCCTAAAAACTTAAATGAGAACTACCATGTATTAACCAGTGATAGCATTCCTTGGCATAGACCCTGAGAAAACCATAACTGGAAAAAACATATGCACTTCAATGTTTATTGCAGCACTATTTACAATAGCTAGTGCATGGAAGCCACTTAAATATCCATTAACAGATGAATGGATAAAGAAGATATAGTGCATATAGACAATGAAATATTACCCAGCGGTAAAAAGGAATGAAATTGCATCATTTTTAGTGATGTGGATGAACCTAGAGTCACTCATAGAGAGTGAAGTCAGAAAGAGCAAAATATTGTATATTAATGCATATATAATGAATCTAGAACAATGGTACTTATGAACCTATCTGCAGGGCAGTAATAGAGATGCAGACATAGAGAATGGTCGTGTGGACTGGAGTGGAGACTGAAGAGAGTGAGCTGAATTAAGAGAGTAGCATTCACATACACAAACTACCATATGTAAAAAAGCCAGTGGGAAACTGCTGCATGGCACAAGGAGCTCAGCTTGTACTCAGTGGTGACCTGGAGTGGTGGGATGGGGTTGGGGTAGGAGGGAGGCTTAAGACAAAGGGGACATATGTATACACGTAGCTGATTGATGTCGTTGTACTAGCACAACATTGTAAAGTGATTACACTCCAGTTAAAAAATAAATTTAGCACAAATAAACTACCAGAGAAATGTCTGTACTAATAGACATGAAACATTTTCCTTTTTCCACAGAGGGCTTTCCTGAGAACCATATTGAACTTTTAGTTACCTACCTCTAATTTTATGTGAATTAAGCAGAATTGGGGAGGAAACTTGATGCTGTATATTAGGCAACAGAAAAAAAAAAAAAACACTTGTTAATTATTTTTATTTTAATATAAATCCTTTAAAGGACAATATACTCTTTGAAATATAAATGTTGATATGTGATTAGAACCTAGGAAATATTTTAAATATTTATGAAGTTTTGTTTTAAATGAAGAACTCTGAACATTGTTCGTGTGTATTGAATATTGTTGTGCAATTCTTTGTGTGAAGTTATTGTGAAAATTTTCCTGTCTTTATTTTTATCAAAGATTTCCCATAGTTTGAAGCATTTGAAGCAATAAATTATAAAAATGAAAAAAAATAAATTTAAAAAATTGCAAACACACCCACACTAAAGCCAAATATACTGCAGTTCAATACATATAGTTGAATCAGTTTTTCCAGGTTGAATGATAGTCATTCTTTCACTGATCAATTATTATACAACTACCATGAAGTTAGCACTAGTGAGTCAGACACAATTCCTGTCTAAGGAAGCACACATCTGTAAAGCAAGAAATCATAACACACCATTGAGTGTGTTGTGCTATATGGGGAAATACAAAATACTTATGGTTTTACATAATCACAACTTTAACCCAGTCTTGAAGTTCATAAAAGGTCTCCTGGAAGGGGTGTCATGAAGTTATTCTTCAAAATGTATAGATGACAGCCAGATCAAATGGTCCTTCCCCCAACCCCCAGTCCTCTGTCTGACTTTTATCTGTGGACAAACTTTAGCTGAGTAAATTTAATTGGAGACATGAGAAAATGCAGAATTAAAGAAAAACAGTCCAACAATTCTAAGTAATAGAATTTAGTCATTAAGCATAGTCAAGGCCCTTTTAGTTCCTCTTCAGAGGCTATAGATAACATTCTGAGCCATGTCCTGTAAGCTATGTAGATACTGAAACCCTTACCACATGGAAGAAGTTAACTACAAGATGACCAGACTATAGCCATGACATAAGCTGCCACAATTCTGAGAACTGGCCTCAAGAAAATGGGAACAAACTGATTCTGGAACTAAAGATTAACTGAATTTAAAAAAATCGAGATGAGGCTGATCAGAACACCACATAACCAATTTCAAGATGAATGTCAGAGCTGACTGTGCTGTTTCTGAATGTAGCGCCCCCCTCTCCATCCATAAAAGATTTTGCCCAGACAAGGAGTTGGCCTTTGAACAGGAGTCCACCCTGCTTGCCAATCCCTATCCCTTGCCATGTTGCTGGCATCTAAAGTAAGGCAAACATTCCTTTTCACCAACTTTGCCTCTATAACAGCTTTTGAATAGAGAGCAGCCGAACCTAACTTTCAGTTACAACTGGAAGCATCACATATAATGGAACTCTAGACAAATCCCAATTCAACAGCTGTGCCCATCTCCTTCAAACCCATTACCTTCTTATTCTCCCTATATTCTTTTTCTCATATTTCAATTTCTGTTCTAAGTGGTGAGATAACACTAGTCATAACAATGAAAAACATATAAAGTCCCAACAACACAGACTTAAAATTATTGGAAATAACTTCATTTTACTGCCAATTTTACAGTTCTTCTTTACCATCACATTCATATTCTCTGAAAAACTGAAATACATGATGCTGAAAATACTCAGGTTTTTCATGCATGAAGGATCATGATTTTGGAACCATTCTCTGCAGCTTAAAAGATTGATGAAGCCTGTAATAATTTGTCTGGATGGAGGCAGTAAATGAGCCTGCAGTGAGGTCTCTGGGTCATGGAATCATCTGTTTCTCCAATCTTCATAGAGTTAAACAAGAAATGGTCCCAGTTGACAGCACAGGTGCAAGTTATTTCACGTAACACTGGCCTTCCCCCAAAACACATTAGTCATAGATGTGGAGGTTTTTGGTATTTATTAAATGTTTAAATAACATGAAAATGATTTGTGCTCCATGTTTGAAAATAAAATAGATTTAACTATCTGTTAAAACATTACTGGTAGAACTTTTCAAACAGTTTAATATAACTAAGGACACTTAAATAGTAGGATATTTAAAATATTTCTTAAGAATGAAAGCATCCATTTTACAAGTTGCAAAAGGGCAATACTGGTGCTGTTTCCATCACTACTGTAAAATGAAAGTTGTGTTCTATGCTCTCAAGAGAAAGTGAATGTTCTCCAGTGGTTCTGCTCTCCTCTCTTCTGTTTACAATTGATTATCACATGGTTTGAAAAAATTAATACTTACACAAGTTTAAGCATAGACAGTTGGAAGAACAACAGTAAGCTATCACTTTCACACTCAGTGTTCTGATATAATGCTATATAATATTTATCTAATACAGTTCTTTATTCACTTTCATATGTAATAAGACAAATCAAAGAGGAAAAAAAAAACTTACAATTTGAAAAGATAGACTGTGTAATGTCTCACCTTAACTGAAGTAATTGCTTTGACCCAGTCTATCAGAGATGTCTCTCAGTTGTTTTTAAGTGTCAATTCAGATATTAACCAAATGCCCCTTCTATAAGATAAATTTATGCCTTCAACCCCACTTCACCTTACTAAGTCTCTCAATTTTATCTAGTGTTTTAGAACCAAACAAACGCCATTCCCATGAGCACACCCCCAGTAACTTGAAAAACTCAACTCCTATTCACCTCCCAAGGAAGTTCCTTATTCACCTTAAGGCTATGGTTCTGCCTGAATCAAATTTGATGAGCTCCAATAAGAAATTCACGCAAAAACAAAAAGTATGACACTCACACAAAAACAAAACAAACAGAAAAACATCATTTGCCTTAATGACTATATCCTGAAAAGCTAAAACATCCCACACAGAGTATTATATACTAGTTGATTGCTAAGTACCCCTTTCAAATATACCATTTGAACAACAAATCTTCAATTGCATAAGCTGCACTTTGGGAATTGCTTGTTCTTTTACTTTTCTTCTGTCAACACTACTCAGATGCCTACACCTCACTTGTTCCAGTGTCCAAGATGCTCAGGGTTCCTGTGGGTATTCTCGTTCCTCATCAGCCAGGTAGTCCAATAAGTCCTGTCTTATTCTGACTGCCCAATATCAATCCTCCTCCTCTGACTTTTAGTCAAAAATTTAATTGAACTTTTAGTCCAAATTCAACTGCCCTAATCATTTCACATAACTGATTTGACTCTTTCATTAGTTTCAGAGCACCCAGATTGCACTCAGCAGTGAACCCCTGTGTGGAACAATCATGGGCATCCACTCTTGCTTTGGTGACACTAACACTTTTCTTCGTATTAACCTGGAGGTGAGCAGAGCCCCCTGCTGACTCATGTTGCAAATGTAGTATTAGTAAGAAAATAAACAAACTTGTAAGAAGCCACTGAGATTTTTGCAGGGGTTTCTTCCTTTAGCTTCAGTTCAGTTCAGTCACTTAGTCATGTCCGACTCTTTGCGACCCCATGAATCACAGCACGCCAGGCCTCCCTGTCCATCACCAACTCCCGGAGTTCACTCAAACTCATGTCCATCGAGTCGGTGATGCCATCCAGCCATCTCATTCTCAGTCGTCCCCTTCTCCTCCCACCTCCAATCCTTCCCAGAATCAGAGTCTTTTCCAGTGAGTCAACTCGTTGCATGAGGTGGCCAAAGTATTGCAGTTTCAGCTTTACCATCAGTCCTTCCAATGAACACCCAGGACTGATCTACTTTAGAATGGACTGGTTGGATCTCCTTGCAGTCCAAGGGACTCTCAAGAGTCTTCTCCAACACCACAGTTCAAAAGCATCCATTCTTCGGTGATCAGCTTTCTTCACAGTCCAACTCTCACATCTATACATGACCACGGGAAAAACCATAGCCTTGACTAGACGGACCTTGGTTGGCAAAGTAATGTCTCTGCTTTTTAATATGCTATCTAGGTTGGTCATAACTTTCCTTCCAAGGAGTAAGCGTCTTTTAATTTCATGGCTGCAATCAGCATTTGCAGTGATTTTGGAGCCCAACCATTGTCAATTCTGTCTAATAAAAGAATTAAAAGAAACAAAGGATAGAGTTAGAATATGCTGGTATATCTAACAGCATATGTAATTAGCTTTTATCAATAAAGCAGTTAGCCAAAATTCAGTTGACATCTAGTTAATTTTAAATATAAATCGATTGACATTTTCTCATTTCAACTGAAAAAAAAAAAAAAAGGTAGCTTTTAGACTCCAAAACTTCATTTGTCCTAAGTTAATTGTGTAAGAAATCAAGGCTAGTGTTTTTATTCCACAACATCTCTAAAGACTGCAACTCTACAAGGATACAACCTCATGAACATTCAATTTAGGACTCTGGTCATACATTTGATATTAAACTACCTATAAACTAATCTGTAAATTCCTTAGTTATAGAATTAATTTATAGATTATAATTTGACACATTTATGGAATTATTGGAAATCTGTTTCTGTTTACTAAAAACAATATTCTAAGTGTTCTTAGTTATTAATAAAACACTAAAATATTATTTATTTTTAGTAAACAATTAAAAACCTTATGATCAAACCACCCAATGATCAGAATCTTCAGAGCAACATGCTATCTTTGACTAAATTCTGCAGCCTGAATCTGCCAAAGGATACTTAATCAAAACATGTACCCATAGCTTGTTACAAGTGTTAAAGAATCACTTTGCTCTATACCAGAAACTAACATAACATTGTATATCAATGATATGTCAACAAAAAATAAATTAATAGTCCTTTAGTGTGTTGCTCATTTCTTTTCTACTTCATTTTTCTCTGTTCTAGTCACCAGAGTTTCATTGGATTTTTATAGTCTGATGTTTCTTCTAATGATGCAATAATTTCTGTATAGTTTCTAAGGATTTCTATGCAAATTTCCACCATTTTACAGCTGCAAAAAATGGAATAACATAAAAGGCATTGGAAGAGGTTGTGTTTCTGTGTGGGTAGAGGGCATATTGGAAGTCTTTATTTTCCACTCCATTTCACTGTGAATCTAAAATAGGTCTTAAAAATAGTTTTGTTTTTTTAGATCAGCCCAAATCTCTTAAGCACAGAACCACCATACCAGGTCGTCTGATGTTTACCACCATTCCAACCTCATCAATGGTGCATGGGGTTTGAGGAGTGGAACATTAGCCTCAGGAAGGCTGCCTGGTGGGCAAGGAGGCGCAGTTATCCGACCGGCAGATATGACGACCCGGGAAGGTTCACGGAAGAGAAATGCACATGCACTTACCTTGATGATTCGGCATCCAGTCTTCCTGTCTGGACCACAGAGTGTTAGACTGGGCACAA
Source organism: Moschus berezovskii (assembly GCF_049115385.1). Classification (NCBI taxonomy): domain Eukaryota; kingdom Metazoa; phylum Chordata; class Mammalia; order Artiodactyla; family Moschidae; genus Moschus; species Moschus berezovskii. Next base: position 48,034,162 of record NC_142471.1, on the reverse strand, counting down.
GTGGAGCCTTTTGGAAGACAAATCGGGCTGCAAGGGTCCTTCTTGATCCTAAACAGGGTTGCTAATTCCCCTGAACACGCTGACTCCTTAGCCTTGTCCTCTGGCTGGTGGCCTGGTGTGGGAGAGGGGAGAGTCCACTGATAAGACACACTGGGAGATGCCTGTGTAACTTCTTAGGACAGGGCCAAAGCGGTCTGGCTCAACAACTTTCTCTGTCTGTACCAGGCATGCAGTCCAGTATGGGGAACCGTTGCCCAGGAAGATGGGTGGCTGGGCATGGGCAGCCCATGACTACTCAGAGCTAGAGGTCCTGGTTGCTGAGATTAGGTGAGCGGAGTGACCTCCACAGGCCCGTGTTGTGTCGCTCTGCTTCCAGGCTCCTTGGGAAGGGTCGTAGGTCTGAGCTTACAGGGACAGACCTTGCCAGAGACTGGAACTTCTAGGGGACATATTAGTTATCTGCATCCAACACACTCCTGGATAGAGTTGCTGTTCCCCTGAAGACAGAATTCGTAGCCTTTCCGAAGCCATTAAAGGGCTGCTGGAGGTAGGAGGCAACTGGGAATTAAGACTGTCAGGCAGGTCCCAAGTCCCATAAGAACAGCAGGACCACAAGTGGTCTGACGGCGGCCACCGCGCACTGCAGGAACTGCTGGTCCAGACAGACAGCTTGGTGTGTGCTGCTGGGCCCTACCTAACCAGCAGACAGGCCCTGAAGACTGAGGCTACTGCTTCGACTAGGAAGATGCTGTGCATGGGTGAGGAGGCTGCCTCAGCCTCAAGGCTTCCTGGGATTGAGCCTCATGTCCTGGCCACGTAGGAATAAACTGGCCAAAGTGAGGGCTTCTCTAAGACACAGTGGGCTGTCAGGGTGCATCCCACTCCTAAACAGAATTGTGGGGAATTACTGTGAAGGCAGATCACCTGAGCTCATGCCCACTGGGGTAGTCCTGGGAGTCCAATGATGAGAGACACCTGGGAGATCTACCCACAGGCAGGGCTTATATATCTTCCCAGAACAGGGCCTTAAGTGTTCTGGCTCAAATCAGCTTTTCTTTTCTAGGAGAGGAAGAAGAAAAAAGGAGAAAGAGACAAAGAAAAACAAATCACCAGTGTTCCAAAAACCATTCATTGCTTTACCGTTGTTAAGATAACCCAGAGACCCCTGTGTAATTGAACAGAATCTTATGGGGTCTTCCCAGAACAAGACTCCCCGGCACCATGTCTTCCACTACCTTTGGTCTGTAGAAACACTAGTCAAAAAATCAATTTAATCAGAGAAGTGAGAAAATGCAAAACGGAAAACAGTCAAGCAAGACAAACTAACAGTTTAGCCGTTAAACAAAGTCAGACACCCTTAGTTCCTCCTCAAGGGCTGTAGAAAATATTCTGAACCATGTTCTTTGAACTTTTTTAGCAGATATTGAAACCCTCACCAAGTGGAAGAAGTTAACTGTGTTCTGCAACAAGCACACAGATCCCACACCAGTTAGAATCAGAAGGTTGATGATATGATTTATGATTAACTCATGACCATCAATCAGAAAAATGTCCATGAGCTGATCGCATAAACAATGATCTCCCTCCCTCAACCTGTCTTTAGAAGTCTCTCTGAAAGCCTTCAGGGATTTTAAGTCTTTTCAGCACTAGCTGCCCTTGACTCCTCACTTGTCTCCCTGCAATAAACACTGCACTTTCCTTCACCAGAACCTGATTGTCTGTAGGAGGGCTTACTGCTCATGGGCAAGCCAACCCAAGTTTGGTTTGGTAACACCTAAAGGACCAGGAATTGATATGAAGTGGGTAATAATAGTCAAAATCACAATTATGATTTACTATAGTTTTTAAAAATGTTTTCATGAGGGTGGGGGGTAATGACCCTAAAGATAGACTTGATTATTTTATTCACTTAATATCATAGCTGTATTAGTGAAGCCATTTTGCCTCAAAATGTATGGATTTAGAGGTTAACATACTAAATGAAGTAAGCCAAAGACAAATATCATAAGACATTGTTTTTTTGTGGAATCTAAAAAATGATACAAATGAATTTATTTACAAAACAGAAAGAGATTCACAGACATAGAAAACAAACTTATGATCCCCAAAGGAGAAAGGGAGCTTTGGGTGAGGGATAAACTAGGAGGTTGGAATTAAATATACACATTCTATATATAAAATAAATAACCAACTAGGACCTACTGTATAGCACAGGGAACTGCCATGAATATTTTGTAATAACCTGTAAGAGAAAATAATCTGAAATGGAATATATATATATATATATATAACTTATATATGCATGCATGCTAAGTCATGCCAGTCATGTCTGACCCTTTGCGATTCTATGGACTGTAGCCCACCAGGCTCCTCCATCCATGGGATTCTCCAGGCAAGAATACTGGAGTGACTCACCATGCCTTCCTCCAGGGGACCTTCTTGACACAGGGATAGAATCTACTTCTCTTATGCCTTTTGCATTGGCAGGTGGGTTCTTTACCACTATCACTATCTGGGAAGCCCAAAACTTATATATATGACTATGTATAAATTTATGTATATAAAACCAAATCACTGTGCTAAATACCTAAAACTAACATAATACTGTAAATCAATTGGACTCCAATAAAAAAAATAAAAACAATTCCTGAAAATTAGACTATCTAGATAAAATTTTAGAAATGAAAAGCAGATTAAGGATAAGAGTAGAATGAAGTGGTAATAGAGTGGAGGGGAAGGGTTGGTGTTTTGAAGGTCAACCTGAGGGATACATGTGGTGAAGGAATTGTCCTGTTATGTTGATTCTGTATTTTGTGGTGGTAATATGAACCTATGGTTTTTCCAGTGGTCATGTGAGAGTTGGACTATAAAGAAAGCTGAGGGCCAAAGAATTGATGCTTTTGAACTGTGGTGTTGGAGAAGACTCTTGAGAGTCCCTTGGACTGCAAGGAGATCCAACCAGTCCATCCTAAAGGAGATCAGTCCTGGGTGTTCATTGGAGGGTCTGATTTTGAAGCTGAAACTCCAATACATTGTCCACCTGATGTGAAGAGCTGAATCATTTGAAAAGACCCTGATGCTGGGAAAAATTGAGGGCAGGAGGAGAAGGGGACGACAGAGGATGAGATGGTTGGATGGCATCACTGACTCAATGGACATGGGTTTGGGTGGACTCTGGGAGTTGCTGATGGACAGGGAGGCCTGGCATGCTGTGGTTCATGGGGTCACAAAGAGTCGGACATGACTGAGCCACTGAACTGAACTAAACTGAATAGGAACCTAAAATATAGAATACAAATTTATTAAAGTAAAGCCACACATATGAATAAGTACAAGTAAAATGGGAAATTCAAATTACTTTAGTGGATTGAATGAATCTCAATCATTGTGCTATCATTTTACAAACTACTGGTATTGAAAAATGAAGGAAAGATTATGCAGGCTTTCTCTGTATTATTTCCTACATCTATATGTTGATCTACAATTATTTCTATAATATGTCCAGTAAAATTATATCATTTAAAACTATCATAGTAAGAGTTAATTTATGACTCCTTTTAAGATTCAGTTCAGTTCATTTCAGTCGCTCAGTCGTGTCTGACTCTTTGAGACACCATGGAACACAGCACAACAGGCCTCCCTATCCATCACCAACTCCCGGAGTCTACCCAAATTCATGTCCATTGAGTCGGTGATACCATCTGACCATTTCATCCTCTGCAGTCACCATCTGCAGTGATTTTGGAACCCCAAAAAATAAAGTCTGCCACTGTTTCCTCATCTATTTGACATGAAGTGATGTGACCGGATGCCATGATCTTAGTTTTCTGAATGTTGAGTTTTAAGCCAACTTTTTCTCTCCTATTTCACTTTCATCAAGAGGCTCTTTAGTTGTTCACTTTCTGCCATAAGGGTGGTGTCATCTGCATATATGAGGTTATTGATATTTCTCCCAGCAATCTTGATTCCAACTTGTGCTTCCTCCAGCCCAGCATTTCTCATAATGTACTCTGCATAGACATTAAATGGGCAGGGTGACAATATACAGCCGTGATGTACTCCTTTTCCTATTTGGAACCAGTCTGTTGTTCCATGTCCAGTTCTAACTGTTGCTTCCTGACCTGCATACAGGTTTCTCAAGAGGTGGTCTAGTATTCCCATCTCTTTCAGAATTTTCCAAGTTTTTTCTGATCCACACAGTCAAAGGCTTTGGCATAGTCAATAAAGCAGAAATAGATATTTTTCTGGAACTCTCTTGCTTTTTCAATGATCCAGCGGATGTTGGCAATTTGATCTCTGGTTCCTCTGCCTTTACTAAAACCAGCTTGTACTTCTGGAAATTCATGGTTCACATATTTCTGAAACCTGGCTTTTAGAATTTTGATCATTACTTTACTAGCGTGTGAGATGAGTGCAATTGTGTGATAGTTTGAGCATTCTTTGGTACTGCCTTTCTTTGGGATTGGAATAAAAACTGACCTTTTCCAGTCCTGTGGCCACTGCTGAGGTTTCCAGATTTGCTGACATATTGAGTGCAGCACTTTCACAGCATCATCTTTTAGGATTTGAAATAGCTCAACTGGAATTCCAACCCCTCAACCAGGGTTGTTAGTAGTGATACTTCCTGAGGCCCACTTTACTTTACATTCCAGTATGTCTGGCTCTAGGTGAGTGATCACACCATCATGATTATTTGGGTCGTGAAGATCTTTTTTGTACAGTTCTTCTGTGTATCCTGCCACCTCTTCTTAATATCTTCTGCTTCTGTTAGGTCCATACCAATTCTGTCCTTTATTGAGCCCATCTTTTAATGAAATGTTCCCTTGGTATCTCTAGTTTTCTTGAAGAGATCTCTAGTCTTTCCCATTCTATCATTTTCCTCTATTTCTTTGCACTGATCACTGAGGAAGGCTTTCTTATCTCTCCTTGCTATTCTTTGGAACTCTGCATTCAGATGCTTATATCTTCCCTTTTCTCCTTTGCTTTTTGCTTCTCTTCTTTTCACAGCTTTTTTGCTTTTCTGCATTTCTTTTTCTTAAGGATGGTTTTGATCCCTGTCTCCTGTACAATGTCATGAATCTCTGGCCATAGTTCATCAGTCACTGTGTCTATCAGATCTAATCCCTTGAATCTATTTGTCACTTCTACAGTGTAATCATAGGGATTTGATTTAGTTCATACCTGAATGGTCTAGTGGTTTTCCCTACTTTCTTCAATTTAAGTCTGAATTTGGCAATAAGAAGTTCATGATCTGAGCCAGAGTCAGCTCCCAGTCTTATTTTTGCTGACTGTATAGAGCTTCTCCATCTTTGGCTTCAATGAATATAATCAATCTGATTTCAGTGTTGACCATCTGGTGATGTCCATGTGTAGAGTCTTCTTTTGTGTTGTTGGAAGAGGGTGTTTGCTATGATGAGCATGTTCTCTTGGCAAAACTCTATTAGCCTTTGCCCTGCTTCATTCTATACTCCAAGGCCAAATTTGCCTGTTACTCCAGGTGTAAATTTTCTATTTAAGATTACTTGAATGTAAAAATATCCAAGTTAAATTATTTTTTATAATTATACCTAGCCAGTATCATCTTTAGATTATAGGCCAGACACCTTACAGCAGCTTAGACAAATAATGTATGGCCATGCCTGTTTTGAACAGTGAATATTCAAATTTATGGAAAATAATCTCAAGAGTTAAAATCAATTGTGTTTTTTTAAAAAATAGCATTTCAACCTGATAGAATTGTTTATCATTAAAGATAAGATTATTAAATATTCTATTTTATGTTCTATACTATTTATCAACTTTTATGATGTGCAAAATGCAAAACTGTGCCTAAATACATCCACTTGCCATAGTTTCTTTTATGGTTTATTTAGAGACTAATAGCTAAAGCAATTGTAACTCCTAAGAATTTCTTAAGCATCTTCACATGTAATTTTTCTGCAAACAAAAAAACTACAGATTCAAAAATGATTTTGACATTTTTCATTCTAAGTGGTTATTATATTTAGCAACCTGGAGAGCCTCTGATCCTTAAGCAATGCTAATGTAGTTATCTGAAATTTATTTTTTTGTAGTTATTTATAAAGCTCTCTCTTAGGTTGAAAAAAGAGAGCAATAGCTCTTATCTTTATGGTCCTTAAGAAGGGAGTGATGGGAGGGTAATTGAAAGGTTAATTATGAGGAAGCTTAATCTGTAGGCAACAAGTGTAATTATTGTTTTTCATAAAATTAAAATCTTGTATCTTTGAACTGTGCTCATAAAAGCTCACAAAGCCCTAGAGATTGGGACTGTTGACATTGTGAGCTTTTCATTTAATTCTAGCCAATATAACAATATAGGAACGGTTCCTAGAATAAGACTAGAAAGATTTTATCCTAGCTTCTATTTTTATTAAAGCTCAAGACCAAGGATGTTTAGCTAGTTATCTCATAAGGTCACAAGCTACGGGCCTAAAATGCAAAATCAAACTCAAATCCCATTACAAGTTATTTTATGAAGAATTTTATGTCTTAAGTCAGTATTTTGGCAACCATTATTAGAGTTACTGATTATCTTTGCGCTGTTGTTGTTGTTTAGTTGTTAAGTTGTGTCTGACTCTTTTGTGATCCATGGACTGTAGAAGTCCAGGCTCCTCTGTCCGTGAGATTCTCCAGGCAAGAACACTAGAGTGGGTTCTCATTTCCTTTTCCAGGGGATCTTCCTGACCCAGGGATCGAAACTGTATCTCCGGCATTGCAGGCATACATGACATAAACACATGTGTGCATAAGTATTAAATTGACTCAATGGCCTCATCTCACTTCAAGTTGTACTTCACATTTTTTTAAATTTATTTTGTTATTTTTGTTTGAGGTTGATCAAGTAAATTAGTATTCATTTTTCAACATATTACTTATTTTTGAAATGCTATTCACTTGTCTACCTACCTATCTATGTATCTACTCTATGCATCTGGGCATATAGATAAGAATTTGTTGCTTAACATATTTGGTATGTGGTACTTTGTTATACAGTCCTAGCAAACTAATACACTGGAAAGACACGCTAATGATTTACCATATATCTACTGGTAACATTTCATTGGCTAAAACTCAGTCATTGGCCTCATCTCACTTCAAGTTGTACTTTAAACCATTATATTTTATGTGTAAAGAATAAAATGGTAGAAAAATATGTGTTGGTGGGAATATAATGTGTTTGGTTTTCCAATGCATAAAGTATTGTATATGCCTTCAACAAGGCCAGGTATAGTTTGGAAGTATAGTTTGGAAGTGTCAAATCCAAAATTTCTTCTACGCTTTTCCCTGTCAACAAGGAAAACACAGTATAAATAAGAGTACAATCTCCAGGGGGCACAAGGAACTGAGTTCTAATCCTTCCTTAATCATCTATTTATTCTACAAATTTGGAAAGCTTGCTTAGCTTCTCTAAATACCAGTTTCTTTTCTGTAAAATAAGGATTCTTGCATCTACCGCATACAAAGAATTAGATCAGGTATATCAAACATCTTATCACAAACTGATTTTTCACATGTTTCATCATGTTGAAACCTTCATCATTATCTCTGCTTCACTTTGCCTACATAGAAAAAGTAAATCAACCTATCACAGTCCACAGGGTCACAAAAAGTTGGATACAACTAAGTATACACACCCAACTTTATTACTTCTATCTTCTAAATAATTTTGGTCCTGTATTCTATTTCTTCTGTCAATATTTTTGTTAGAACCTTATCATTTCTTATTTGAATTGATCCTGACTTTCACATAATCTTTAATTTTACTCTTTGCATTAGTTCCAGTTTAATTTTAAAAACACACTTGGGTGGCTTCCCAGATGGCTCAGCAGTAAAGAATCCACCTGCCAATGCAAGAACACGCATAACCAACACAACATTATAAGGCAAATATCTTCCAATTAAAAATAAATTTTAAAAAAGTACCAAATCATATCAGTTACCTCTTTTAGTATCTTGAATGTCTTCCTAATCATCTCTTGAATTTAATACATGTTCTTTATCTAAAAACCTGGCTATCTCACTCTTCTTAGATACAAGATGGTCTTTCAAAAGCTTAAACAATTCATTAAAACTTCTACATTCTTGGTATTGTTGTTGTTCAGTTGCCAAATCATGTCTGACTCTTTGCAACCCCATGGACTGCAGCACTCCAGGCTTCCCTGTTCCTCACCATCTCCTGGAGTATGCCCAAGTTCATGTCTGTTGAATCAGTGATGCCATCCAACCATCTCATCCTCTGTTGCCCTCTTCACCATCTGCCCTCAATCTTTCCCAGCATCAGGGTCTTTTCCAATAACTACCTCTAAATAGCAAGAGCTTTGTAAAACTCTGATTGCATAATTTACAAATTTCCTTTAAGTACCTATCTAACAATATCCTTTCCAGTCCATTCACCAAACTGCAAACTCCCTAAAACTTTAAGGCAGTTTGAATTACTATAAATTTACTTAGAATAATATTATTGTCATTTGAGGTTTTAATCTAATTTTGCATTAAGATTGTTGAAGTAATTTGAAAATTTAGTTTATAAATATATAGCTAATGAGTATGTAATTTAGGGAACTGATAATGCACAAAACCCAGAAAGGATTAGCTATTATTAGCCTATTAATGTCATATTCTTTCCAACAATTTTTGTCTATCATGCTAACCATCTGTTTTTTCATATTTCAATCAATATTTCCATAAGTATATGTTCTTACAGAAAATGTAGCCGGTATATTTTTTAACTTATTTTATATTGGGGTGTAGCTGATTAATAGCAAAGGGACTCAGCCATACATAGACATGTACTTATTCCCTCCCAAACTCTCCTAAAATGTGGCTATTTTAAAAATTTATTTTTTAAATTTACTTTTACAATTTTTTTAAAAAATTAAAAAATTTATTTTTCTTCCAGTTTTGTTGAAGACCTAAATGAGGTATAGAACTGTGTAAGTTTAAGGTGTACAGTGTAATAATTTGACTTACATACAACATGAAAAGATCTAAATTACAATAATTTTGGAAGATATCCATCAGATCATACAGAAATAAAATTAAAGAAATATAAAAAATTTTTCCTCATGATGAGAACAATTAGGATTTACTTTTAACCACTTTCATATATAATGTAAAGCAATGTTAATTATACTTATCATGTATTTAAAACATTATATTTCTAGTGCTTATTTGTCTTATAACTGAAAGTTTGTGCTTTTTGACTCTCTTCCTCCTATTTCCTCTTCCCCTACCCCCTGCTTCTGATACCCACACACTTGAACTCTTTTCGTGAGTTTGTGTCTGTTTTTGAAGTATAATTGACCTACAACATTATGTTGCTTCCTGGTACATAACATAGTGATTTGATATTTCTATACATTTCAAAATGATCCTCATGATAAGTCTAGTTGCCATATGTCACCATACAAAAATATTACATAACTATTGATTTATACTCCCAACTTATACTCTTATATTTTATACTGACTCATTTCTTTTGTAACTGAAAGCTCATACCTCTTAATCTCCCTCACCTATTTTTCTCCTGCTTCCTCTGTCAATAACCTATATTCTCTGTATCTATAACTCTATTTCTGTTTAGTTATGTTTGCTCATTTGTTTTGTTTCTTGGACTTCCCTGGTGGCTCAGACAGTAAAGTGTCTACCTACAGTGTGGGAGACCTGGGTTTGATCCCTGAGTCAGGAATTCCCCTGGAAAGGAAAGAGCAACCCACTCCAGTACTCTTGCCTGGAAAATCCCATGAATGGAGGAGCCTGGTAGGCTGCAGTCCATGGGGTCACAAAGAGTCGAACATGACTGAGCGACTTCACTTTCCTTTCCTTTCCTTTCGTTTCTTAGATTCCACATGTGACTGAAATCATAAAGTATTTGCATTTGACTTACTTCAATTAGCATAATACTTTCCATGCCCAACCATGTTGCTGCAAATGGCAAAATTTTCTTCTTTTTCAGGCTGAAAAAACATAAAGGTGCATTTATCTTTTTGAATTGGTGTTCTGTTTTCTTCAGATTAATATGTACCCAGGAATGGACTTGCTGGATCATGTTGTATTTCTTCATTTACTTCTTTGAGGAATTTTCATAATGTTTTTCATAGTGACCGGATCAGTTTACGTTCCCACCAACAGTGCACAAGGGTTCCCTTTTTCTTATATTCTTGCCACTTGCTATTTGTTGTATTTTATAATGGCCATTCTCACAGCTGTGAATTGATATCCCATTGTGGTTTTCATTTGCATTTCATTGATGATAAGTGATGTTGAGCATCTTTTCATGTACCTGTTGCCCACCTGTATGTCTTCTTTTGAAATATGTCTACTCAAGTCCTTTAACCATTTTGAAAATCAGATTGCTTGGGTTTTGTTATGTTGAGTTGTATTAGTTCTTTGTATTTTTGTTAAAGATATTAACCCTTAATCAGATGTATCCTTGCAAGAAAAGTTTCCCTTGACTGGTACAGTTCACTTGATTGCTTTAACTGTGTTGTTGCTCTTTCATGATGTTGCATATCTAAATAACTTCACCAAATGCTTCTCAGGGTTTTTCAAAGTCTTTCAATTCATAGGCTGTTCCTGAATTCCTCTATTTGAGTGCTTAAAACTTACCTCTTCAGTCTTCTACCAACTATTCCTTACTGACTTCTGTCATCTCTCAACTTCAGGAGGTTCTCTTGGATAAATTTTTATTTTGTTTTGTTTGTGTGTACTTTTACCAAGATCAATTGTCCAGATCCCTCTCTTGGAGTCTCTACCTTTTGAAAGGCAAATATGCAACTGCCCCACCACCTCTGGAAGTACACATCCTTCTAGAGCCTTCCCTGGTGGCTCAGGGGGGTAAAGAATCTGCCTGCAATTCAGGAGACGTAGGTTCAATACCTGTGTCAGGAAGATCCCTTGGAGAAGGGAATGGCTACCCATTCTAGTATTCTTGCTTGGAGGATTCCATGTTCACAGGAGTATTTTGCATGTTTTACAATTTTTTATTCAGATTTTACCACAGTAGGCAGTGAGTTATTGACAGTTATGAAAAAGAAGAATGCAGCACATATTGAAAATTTTTCTATGAATTATAAATGATTGGAAAATGGTATAAACAAAATTATATCATAGCTGGCTGGCAAACAATACTGGTTTAATATACTACTCAGAAAGTAATAGGCAAATTATTTATAAAGAGATTTATTTTTCAAAACTTAGATGATTAAAAATATTGTTGTCTCGTGGAACGTGTTTGTCTACACTTACTGTCAGAGAGGAAATAATGATGCCATACATTTACATAATGCTCAAAGCATTTTCACGTACTCTTTGAGTTCAGTGTTTATAACGATGCCGTTAAATAGGTAAGATCAGTGTTTTTAATCCCTGTTTCTTGCTGAGGAAAACAAACCACACAATAATTACTTCATTATGGTTTCAATGAAAGTAGCTATATAGAATTTAAATTCAGTTTTTGCCCACTATCCATTTGTTTCCTATCACATATCTTCTCTAGAGGGTATTATGATCATAAATAAAGTGTTTTCACTTTTTTTTCCATCTCTACCACATAACACATAAGTTTAATACTAAATGATTTCTTTCCTAAACTTTGTCTATCACTAGCAATCCTACAGTTGTATTTTGCCAAAGATATTTTTACAAGATTTATCTATCCTCTTCTTTTCAGGTGAAGGATTGCAAATGATATGTTAGTCCAAATATTTGAGATAAACTATAATTGTCCCAAAATGTATACCTATTATCTGATTTTTTAAACTAATTATTCTGTCACAGAAATTTCTATAACCCACATCTTTGGGTTCCTATTGTGAGTTCAAAATTTTGTATAAGTGCTTTGCTTTGGACTAGCTCAGTTGTCATTAAAGAAGATTGCTATTTTGAGTTTATAGAGGTCATTGCCATGTGGGAGAAGTAATGCATATTTTGACGAATTTCAGGCACATAATAGAAGAAAAAATGTTTAAGCTGTCAGAGTTGATTGCTCATTTTTGGAAGAGCAATAAATATGTGTTGGTCAGATAACAACTTGTGAAATAACAGAGTAATGAGCAGACATCAAAAAAGCAAACTTTTCAATAAGGTAATTACTTCTAGGGTAATGTGCATCAAGTATGCCTATATTTCTTTGGCATCAAATTTTCTGGACCACATTTCTCCTTTTATATCTAAAGGAAACATCCAATCATGTGTGATATTTGCTCACAGACAAAAGTAGGTGTTTTTCACTGTGGATTTCCTGTCAGAAGCAGTCAGCAGCCTGTCAAGTAAATCTATACTTGTCCATTGAAACAAGGACTGGAAATTACTAATTGCAGGAGCATGAAATGACCAGGGAGAAGGCAAAGCATCCAGAATCATAAGACTGAAACAATAGAAAAATCAACTGATTTCAGATTTTCACTTTGTAAGATAAGTTTGTTGAGGCAACAATATTTACTATAATGGAGTAACAACTTAAAGGAAAATATTTAAAATATGAATAGTTTTCTATTCAGTTATTTAATTTATTAAAAAATCATTTGTTGAACAATTGTAAACCTGGCTTTAGATATACAGAAGGACATTAAAAAGTGACATAGGTCAAAGTGATAATGACATTAATTATTCAATTATTTAATATAATTCAAGATAGATTGTGCTTTGAATATCACACAAACTTTAGTTCACCTCATTAGTTTTGTGACCTTGGTTAATTAATTTAATTCTACATGACATATAATTAACATACTAAAATTGCAGATATTTAAGGTGTGCAATTTAATAAAGTTTTCACAAATGTTAATTCTCATGAAACCATCATTACAATAAAGACAATGAAAATACCATCACCCCCAGAAGTTTCCTCATGCTTTTTGGTAACCACTCCTACCTGACCCACTTGTCCCCTCACTGCCCAACTCATGCCCAAGCAGCAATATCTGATTCTTTCACTACAGATAAGTTTGCATTTTCTAGAACTTTATATAATAGGGTCATACAATATGAACTTTTTTTCCTGACTTCTTTCACTCAGAATAATTTTTGGGATTCACCTACACTGTTCTCTATATCAGTTGTTCATCCCTTTCAGTTGTGTATATATATATATATATATATATTATTCCATTGTATATATATATATATTATTCCATTGTATATATATATATATTATTCCATTGTATATATATTTTTATATATTTCTTTATGGATAGACAAATTGTCTAGCTTGTGGCTGACGATAAATATTTTTTTCTCCTTTTCTCACACAAGCTTTAGATTTCTTAGTCATTCTCCAAGAAGAGTTAACAAGTAGAATAATGTTTGAAATTTATGAATTCTCCATTGTATGTGAATAAATTAGGATTTCATATACATAATAATTGTCGTAAGTTTAATTTGCTTGAATTCTTTTTATCATACCTGATTTTTCCAGTCTTTTTATAATATTCAAACTGGGACACATGCTGTGATTTTATAAGGCTCTATCTAAACCTTTTTTTTTTTTTAATTTATTTTATTGGAGGCAAATTAACTTACATTAATATATTGGTTGGTTTTGCCATACATTGACATGAATCCGCCCCGGGTGTACATGTGCTCTCCCTCCCGAACCCCTCTCCCACCTCCCTCCTCCCCATATCCTCCCTCCATGTCATTCCCGTGTACCAGCCCCAGGCATTCTGTATCATGCGTCGAAACTGGACTGGTCACTTATGATAATATACATGCTACAATGCCGTTCTCCCCAATCATCCCCCCTTCACCCTCTCCCACAGAGTCCCAAAGACTGTTCTATATGCCTAAGTCTCTTTTGCAGTCTCGTATACAGGGCTCAGGTTTCCATCTTTCTAAATTCCATATATATGCATTAATATACTGTATTGATGTTTTTCTTTCTGGCTTACTTCACTCTGTATAATTGGCTCCAATTTCATCCACCTCATTAAAACTGATTCAAATGCATTCTTCTTGATGGCTGAAAAATACTCCATTGTGTATATGTACCAAAGGTTTCTTATCCATTCATCTGCAGATGGACATCTAGGTTGCTTCCATGTCCTGGCTATTATAAACAGTGCTGCGATGAACATTGGAGTACATGTGTCTCTTTCAATTCTGGTTTCCTCGGTGTGTATGCCCAGGAGTGCGATTGCTGGATCATATCTAAACCTTTTAGCTCATTTCTTAATCATTTAAAATTGGTTAGTCCTTTCCAGAGGCTCTTGTGGTCAGGAAGGCAATGTAAATGAGCAAAACAAACTGAGAAGTCCACCAATTAAGTCTATAAGTAGTTGTCATGCAAAACTACAGGCCCATTATTTTTCAAAAGAAACTCTATGTCAGGTGTTTTTATAGGAAAACTCAGATCATTACAGGATAACAAGAAATTTAAACAAAAATATGGTCATATATATGTGTGTGTATTACAGTTTTGTAAGTGAAATATAACATGTGAAATGTGTGTATATTTATATTATAAATGTATAATCTCCAGTATAACTGTTTCTTATGACCTAATTATTGGCCAATGAATTAAATGCAGATCATGAGGTATGATGATGCTATGAACCACAGAGCTAACTAATATTTATTCAACTCATGCAAATTTATATTAATCTTATTCATTGAAGTAATAGCCCTTGAGTAATTTTAATCTTATGAAAAGTCTCATTAATTTATATACATTTATTTATCTCTTATTCAAAACCCAACTGTAATATGTGAGGTTTGTGTTATAACGTCAGGATACTAAAAGGTAACAAGGTGTTTGTTAATGAAGAAAGAGAACATCATGGACTCAGTCATTGGGATAAACTTGGAATATTAAATATGTATAATATTAAATGTATCCACTCACTCTATATGTTAGCAAAATTGATTATTCATATCCCACACTTATTTTGCAAGGCTTATATAACAGAGTTTGAATTCAGAACATAAATTGAGTTATAATAAATTTCTTAAAATATTAATTTTCTTGTATCCCTTAATCAGTGGTCTAAGATTCATTTTCATTAAAGAAAATTGTTAACTTTCCAACTTACTGAGATTAAAAAATGAGCAACTATGGTTTATTTAGCAAAAAGGTAAAAATCACAAATGCAGTGAGGCAAGAATACAGAACCAATAGATTCAGAAGCTCTACCTGTGGTGAGTCAGATTCTACACAGAGCACAATTTGACCTAGAGAATAAACTACTTCCTGTGTTATTCAGAATTGTTTTATTAAAATAAGCACTTAATGCACTGAATACCTTCTGCTTGCCTGTACAGATCCACTTTCCACCTTTCTCCACAATTTTAGAGGCTGACCTACAATTTATAAAATCTCTCATCTTTTACCTGCTTATTGGATTGTGTCAACAAAAATGTCCAGGAGGAAATCTGAGTGAGGAAATCATCAAAAACAGTCAGTCATAAAGATTACATATATTAATATAATTGGTATATGAAATAAATAATTAATAATCAACATATAGTTAATAACAGATATAATAAAAGCAATTGCAGTTATTTATTAGAAAAATATAAAGATTTATTGTTAGTATCCATTTTATTGCTAATAAATGGGCAAAACTGAGAGGAATAAATCTCAAGAAACTAAGATGTTAAAATTAGTAGAGAAGAACTTTGGACTTCCTAGGTGACTCAGTAGTAAAGAATCTGCCTGCAATAGAGGAGATGAGGGTTCAATCCCTGGATCGGGAAGATGCCCTGGCGAAGGAAATGCAACCCATTCTAGTATTCTTGCCTGGAAAATCCTATGGACAGAGGAGCCTGGCAGGCTCCAGTCAGTCCATGGGTTCACAAAAGAGTTGGACAAGATTTAGAGATTAAACAGCAACAGAGAAGGGCTTCAATACAACTACATTAACATATTTATGTTTAACCTTAAAATAAATTATAATTATGGTCTGATTCCAAGTCAATGAATTACAATTTTAATTTAAAAAGAATAGATTTTTATATTGATGACTTCTCCCACATTTCATCCTGTTGCATGTAACATGTTGAAGGTTGAGGATAGAGTAAATACACAGCAAGAGGTTGACTATGTAAGAGATTCCCTTCATAAAAAAAAATAGTGGCAGGAGATAATAGTAAACAACTCAGCACATGGAGGTAGTAGAAAAGTGTTAACTTTAAAAAAATCAGCATTATCCATTACACTAAGTTTGTGGGTGTGTATGTGTGTGAATAACAAGGTGGTATCTGAAAACTTGATCACATAGCTCATTTAGAAGATTTCATGTGTTAAAATGCAATAGAGAATAGAGTGTGAAATGAAAAGAGCATCTCAAATGTCAAAATAAATAACAAGCATAAGGAAATGGTACAGAATAGAACAAATAGAACACCCAAACAAAATAGCACAAACACACTGTATAAGTGGGAATTTAGTGGTGAAATTGGCAAGGAGTAACTTATTAACTAGAGTTATATTAACCATAATAGCCAATTTGACATTAAAACACTAGTCTAGTTTAATGCTAGCATATACTTAAGTGCCCATTGAATAGTACAATGTGATAGACATTTTCAAATTAATAAATCCAAAATAGGGTTGTCACTCTTATCATCTTCTTAAACCTATTAAATATTCTAGTTTGTCCCATCAGTTCAGTTCAGTTCAGTTCAGTCGCTCAGTCGTGTCTGACTCTTTGCAACCCCATGAATCACAGCACACCAGGCCTCCCTGTCCATCACCAACTCCCGGAGTTCACTCAAACTCACCTCCATTGAGTCGGTGATGCCATCCAGCCATCTCATTCTCTATCATCCCCTTTTCCTCCTGCCCCCAATCCCTCCCAACATCAGAGTCATTTCCAGTGAGTCAACTCGTCACAGGAGGTGGCCAAAGTATTGGAGTTTCAGCTTTAGCATCAGTCCTTCCAATGAACACCCAGGATTGATCTCCTTTAGAATGGACTGGTTGGATCTCCTTGCAGTCCAAGGGACTCTCAAGAGTCTTCTCCAGCACCACAGTTCTAAAGCATCAATTCTTCGGCACTCAGCTTTCTTCACAGTCCAACTCTCACATCCATACATGACCACGGGAAAAAGCATAGCCTTCACTAGACGGACCTTTGTTGGCAAAGTAATGTCTCTGCTTTTTAATATGCTATCTAGGTTGGTATAACTTTCCTTCCAAGGAGTAAGCGGCTCAAGATTGCCGGGAGAAATATCAATAACCTCAGATATGCAGATAACACCACCCTTATGGCAGAGAGTGAAGAGGAACTCAAAAGCCTCTTGATGAAAGTGAAAGAGGAGAGTGAAAATGTTGGCTTGAAGTTCAACATTCAGAAAACGAAGATCATGGCATCTGGTCCTATCACTTCATGGGAAATAGATGGGGAAACAGTGGAAACAGTGTCAGACTTTATTTTGGGGGGCTCCAAAATCACTGCAGATGCTGATTGCAGCCATGAAATTAAAAGACACTTTCTCCTTGGAAAGAAAGTTTGCCCCATGTTAATACATAAAAAAAACCTATCCATTCAGTTACACAATAAAAACCTCCCTTTCTCACAACTTTCTTATTGGCTAAATTAACTTTATTTAAAAGGTAACTATTTTGTCACTTAAAGTAACAAGGTTACATATATAATAACTTCCAGAAGATTTCTGATTAAGGTTATTCAACAAAATAAAGAATGTGCATCAAAAACTCATCTTCACTAAATATTTATATAAAATGAAAATATAGTTCTATTGGGAATGATATACATCAAATTTTAATAATTGTTCATGATGTGGCAAAGTTTATGTTTGTGTTCATCATATCAGTTTGTCTTCCTGAACATACAGAGTGACTCCATCTCTCAGATTTTCTTTTAGTTCTACTGGTGTCATGTAGTTCTATTCTGATGAATGGGATAGGGCAGAAATGTTAGATGAAAAGTTTGGTCCTATACACCTATCCGGAAATAACTCTGGAGGTTATGTGTTCTGACAGCCTAACTACAAGGTGAAGAAGAGCTATCTGGTCAGTGTGAGAATTTATGTCAATAAAAAGTAAAATTTTATTTTCTATGACCCTGAAGTATAGTGCATTCTTTCCTTATAAACAGTTTTTAAAAGTGAGATGATAAGGAGTATATCCACTTTTTAATTTAAATGTCACTAAATTAAATGCAGAAAATAATTTGGTACCCATTCTGGAATGTGTATATTTAACTTCTTTCTAAACATTTGTATGTATAAGTCTCTGGATATAATATGTACATAACTGAACATACCTTCCCTTCAGGTATTTTCTTATGGCAGTATTCCTTAATTTTATACCACTACTATTCACTTAGGACAGTAAGCTCCAGGCCATCATTTAATTCTCTGACCTATGAAACTGCCATGGAACACATTTCTTTTTTCCTTTTTTAAAAAATATCTTCTATATTCTACCGTACCTCTAAGTATTTTTTTAAACCTTTATTTATCTTGGCCTTGTATTTGCCATTGTTTTTGTTTAGATCCTGAAAGGCCATTGCCTGGACCTGTGCAGTAGATTTATAACTAGACTCCTTGCTCCCTTTGCATGTTTAACACCCATGAGTCCCAAAGGACTCATGATACTATAGAATGGGATTACAACATATGCCTTCTTAGAAAAGTTAATTGATGTTTGATATTTTATAGCATGTGTTAAAAACTACAATCTAATTTCAATCTATATTTCTACCATCACCTTAACTCCAATCACATTTTCTTAGAAATTTCCCAGTGGGGAAAGACAATCTTATCCTAATAGGAGATAAGACATAGATGTATTATAGCATTTATTGTAGTTTGTAATTATTTGTCTGACCTCTCAGGAAGTGGAAGAATCAATGTTTTATTGATCTTCACAATAGCTGAGGTCTGAGGAATATGTAACTTGTTAGGCACTTAATAACTGGGTCTTGAATTAATGAATTATTTATTCAGTCTTGTAAACTGCTTATTGCTCTTGAAATAAATGAAAGCAATTACAAGTTTTTACTAATCCAGTTATATTATAAATAAGCATTATCATATTATGATAGCTATGTTATATTATTTACCTGGTTTGATAAAATTATTCCATTAGAAGCTTCTAATTTATTGAAATATACAAGATATTTCAATAGTACTATACAAGGACATTCAACATCTATGATAATACTTCTTCAAGAATTACATTATTTAAGAAACAAATCTGATTGTACTCTCTCAGCAAACAGAAATCTTGAAGTGTATTGTCTAATAGAATAATCACTGACTACCTGTGACTATTTACATTTAAATTAATTAAAATAAAATTAGAAATTCAGTTCTTTGGGCTCCTCTGTCCATGGAATTCTTCAGGCAAGAATACTGGAGTGGGTAGCTGTTCCCTTCTCCAGTGGATATCTCTGACCCAGGTTTCACACTCAGATCTCCTGCATTGCAGGCAGATTCTTTACCATCTGGGCCACCAGGAAGCCCTCTTTGGTCACAGTCACTAACAATATTTCGAGTACTCAGTAGTCCCATAAAGCTAATGGTTGCTGAACTATGCAGTTACAGAACATTCTCATGACTGCAAAAAGATCTGTTGAACAATACTGATCTAGCAAGAAAAAAATACAAAAGTATAGTGTAATGCTTCTATAATAAACTTGAGGAATTAAGATTTTACATATCCTGTAAGCAGTGAATGAAATTTATCCCACTTTTACTTGTCATCCCTTCACGTCACAATTTTTTTATTTCATAACCTCTTTATGCCAATTCCCTGCCTTTATGTTCTTTACTTGTCATTATAATCATAACCATGATAAAGATTAAAGTCTCTTTCTACAGACAACTAAAATTTCTACCTTTCTTATTGTATGTAATCTCATGGTACAGGCCAATTTGAATGATCACTTCCTGACTGCCGCATATTGATGATCATTGTATCAAGATCTATCAGAACGCAGAATACAAACCTTCTTTTGTAAAGGTTACAATTCATTTTATATGTCATTCAGAATACTCTTTTCAGATTTTAAAATAAAAGAGGTATGCTCTTCATGAAAAGCAAAAATTCAATAGCCTTAGAGATTGGATGTAACTTGAGGCACTGGGTGACAGTTTGCCTAAATACCATGGAAGTTTGAGGAGTATCTCTCTTATACGTTAAACACAAAATCTTGTTATAGTTACTGTTTTATTTCTTTAATTGCTAAGAAACTTCTATTAACTTTCTAAAAGGGCATCATCTTCTATCATCTTCATTTAGGTAAAAATATCACTCACACACATACACAATGTTCCAGAAGAGATCTTTAGAATTATAAAAGACATATCTGTTTCAGCTTTTTAAAAAATTTTAAAGTCATATTAGAAACAAAAGGTATAATAAATTTAATGTGGACTTGTGACTAAAGAAAGGTAACAATTTTCTCTACATAGAAAACAAAATTTGATGAAAAAAATTAATATTGGATGGTAGTAATTTGGAAAAAGTAATAAATTTAGTTGATAATTTAATATTTGCCTACAGTCTACTTTGTTATTCACAAAAGAACATGTTTACTTCTACAATAAGTTTAGCATGAAACCAAAAAGTTGCATTTCCTCACGTTATGACTGATATAGCTCCTAATAAATTATATCCATGGCTAAGCCATTTTATGTATTCTTAAGTCAAACATTACTTTGCCAACAAAGGTCCGTCTAGTCAAGGCTATGGTTTTTCCTGTGGTCATGTATGGATGTGAGAGTTGGACTGTGAAGAAAGCTGATTGCTGAAGAATTGATGCTTTTGAACTGTGGTGTTGGAGAAGACTCTTGAGATTCCCTTGTACTGCAAGGAGATCCAACCAGTCCATTATAAAGGAGATCAATCCTGGGTGTTCATTGGAAGGACTGATGCTAAAGCTGAAACTCCAATACTTTGGCCACCTCATGCGACGAGTTGACTCACTGGAAAAGACTCTGATGCTGGGAAAGGTTGGGGGCGGGAGGAGAAGGGGATGACAGAGAATGAGATGGCTGCATGGCATCACCGACTCTGTGGACATGAGTTTGAGTAAACTCCGGGAGTTGGTGATGGACAGGGAGGCCTGGCGTGCTGTGATTCATGGGGTCGCGGAGAGTCGGACACGACTGAGCGACTGAACTGAACTGAACTGAAACTCAGTTTGGCTTTCCTGGTGGTTCAGTGGTAAAGAATCCATCCACCTGCCAATGCAGGAGACTTGGGTTCAATTTCTGGGTGGGGATTTTCCCTGAAGAAGGAAATCGCAACCTACTCCAATATTCTTGCTTAGGAAAGCCCATGGACAACTACAGTTCATGGGGTTGTAAAAGAGACAGACATGAATGAGTGACTAAATGAGAAAACAACTCAGTACTGTTGTGTTCAGTAACTAAGTCCTGTCTAACTCACTACCTCATGAATGGCAGTATGTCAGGTTTCCCTGTCCTTCACTGTCTCTGGAATTTGCATAAACTAATGTCCATCAAGTCAATGATGTCATCCAGACATCTCATCCTCTGTCACAGACTTCTCCTGCCCTCAGTCTTTGCCAGCATCAGGGTCTTTTCCAATGAGAGAGCTCTTCACACCAGGTGACCAAATTATTGGAGCTTCAGATTCAGCATCAGTCCTTCCAATGAATATTCAGGGCTGATTTCCTTTAGGATTGAATGGTTTGATCTCTTTGCTGTCCAAGTTACTCTCCAGCACCATAATTTGAAAGCATCAATTCATCAGCATTCAGCCTTCTTCATGGTCCAACTCTCAGATTTGTATACGACTACTAGAAAAACCATAGCTTTGATTATGCAGACCTTTGTTGGCAAAGTGATGTCTCTGCTTTTAAACATACTGTCTAGGTTTGCCATAGCTTTTCTTCCAAGGAGCAAGAATCTTTTAATTTCATGGCTACAGTCACCATCTTCAATGATTTTGAAGCTCAAGAAAATAAAAGTTTGTCACTGTTTCCATTTTTCCCCCATCTAGTTAACAAGAAGTGATGGAACCAGATACCATGATCTTAGTTTTTTGAATGCTGAGTTTTAAGCCAGCTTTTTCCCTATCCTCTTTCACCTTCATCAAGAGGCTCTTTAGTTCCTTTATATTATTTCCCATTACATTTGCATCATCTGCATATATGAGGTTGTTGATATTTCTCCTGGCAATCTTGATTTCAGTTGTGAGTCATCCAGCCTGGCATTTTGCATAAAGTACTCTACATGTAAGTTAAATAAGCAGGGTGACAATATACAGCTTTGACGTACTCCTTTGCCAATTTTAAATCAGTCCATTATTTTATGTCTCGTTCTAACTGTTGCTTCTTGTTCTTCACATAGGTTATCAGGAGACAAGTAAGTTGGTCTAGAATCCCCATCTCTTTAAGGATTTTCCAGTTTGCTGTGATCCACACAAAAGCTTTAGCGTAGTCAATGAAACAGAAAGAAAAACAACTCAGTACTGGTTTCCCTCAAATTTCTGCTGTTTTTGATGTAATGTCCCCTTGTTTTAGGACTATGATTTCATTCCTAGTGATGGCAGCTGATTGTTTCTTTTGGGCCTCAGTTGTGCTCACCATTTAAAATTAGTCTTGGTTGTGAGAGTTGGACTGTGAAGAAAGCTGATCGCTGAAGAATTGATGCTTTTGAACTGTGGTGCTGGAGAAGACTTGAGAGTCCCTTGGACTGCAAGGAGATCCAACCAGTCCATCCTAAAGGAGATCAGTCCTGGGTGTTCATCGGAAGGACTGATGCTAAAGCTGAAGCTCTAATACTTTGGCCACTTCATGCAAAGAGTTGACTCACTGGAAAAGACTCTGATACTGGGAGGGATTGGGGGCAGGAGGAGAAGGGGATGACAAAGGATGAGATGGCTGGATGGCATCACCGACTCTGTGGACATGAGTTTGAGTGAACTCCGGGAGTTGGTGATGGACAGGGAGGCCTGGCGTGCTGTGATTCATGGGGTCTCAAAGAGTCGGACATGACTGAGGGACGGAACTGAAGACCCAACAACTGCTATCAAAGCTGTTTGTGAAACCTACAAACACAAACTCTTCTTGTAAGTTCTTTATTGGCCTCCACAGTTAGCTCCTAAGTGGTGCCAGTGGTATAGAATCTCCTTGCCAGTGCAGGAGACACAGGTCCAATCCTTGGGTCAGGAAAATCCCCTGGAGAAGGGAATGGCTACCCACTCCAGTATTCTTGCCTGGAAAATTCCATGGACAGAGGAGCCTGGCTGGCTAAAGTCCATGTGGGTAGCGAAGAATCGGACATGACTGAGTACACACATGCACGTAGTTAGCTCTAATTCTGCCACAATGTGGGAGGGACCAACATTTTACCATCAGGAATATTTGGAATTTCTTGCATCAGAAACCAGGAATATTTGACATTAACTTTTTTAAATTATTAACTTGACTGTAGTTGATAACAGTATTAAGGATCAAGTTCCTAGTTGTCCTGGGAATGAAAGCAGAACGTCTTTATTTACTTCATATTTTATTAAGACTAGCAATCTAATTTTGAAAAACCCATTTCATCTTAAAATACATGAACTGACTCTTCTACTGGATTTTTCATTCTATGATCTCTTGTCATATTGATGTTTCACAGATTAATGAAAAAGTCTAAAATTTTGACTTGAAATTTGTGGAGCAAGGGGAGGTTAGGTCCTAAAATTATACATAATATAATGCATTTATTTGATGAATTTTAACTTTTCTCCATACTAAGAGCATTGGATTATTCACAAATATACCATTTAATTTTAATCATTCATATTAAACATAGTGTTAGCTACATAATAGATATTTGTGAATTGGTATTCGGTTATCAAGTTCCTATTTTGCTAGGTGTGGCAAACTATCGTGGTAGGCTTGTTCAAATTTTAAAATTCATGCATCAACATTTTTTTATTGAATTATCCAGTTTTGAATTCCTCATAAGACAAGCATTCTCATTTTAAATAATATTTAGTAGTGTTCAACAAATGTTAGTTAAAGAATAAATGAAAGCAATCATGCAACTTGAATTACTTGTCTTTTAATGAGTACTATTGGATTTAAGAAGACAACGATAGATGCAGATGCATGTAGTTTGAAGTAATTGGGCAAGTTTTTTTTTTTCCCTACTGTTCTTATTTCTTAGGTAGTTAGTTCAACAGAAATTCGATTTCCTTGAACGGCATTTTAAGTCTATAGAAATTAGATTAATAGCAACTTGAAATAATTCCCTTTCTGAAAACTTATTGATAGCTATAAAATATATTAGAGAATTCTGAGATAGTTTTATGATGACAAATAGTGAGCTAATTTTAAAATCTTAATAAATAAGCTCTAAGGAGAGTCAAATGCTAATAGATCAGTTTTGTTGATATACTGAGAGAACTTAAGTCACATTAAAATTAAAATTATTTTATAAAACATTACCAAAGTGGCTTGTCATATTGCAAATATAAAAAGTATACATAAATGTGAAAACAATTATTGAGTATATCTTTGAATGTGATTAATCGCAAACAAGTTATTATATATCTGGGTTGATTAAAAGGAATTATTATGAGACATTTTTCAGAAGAATAAAAGCTACACTATTTGGAGATTCCTTGGATTTCTAACTTATTTCAAAGTTGGTCCAGTTGTTTAATCATTAATTAATTGTTAAAGGAATAAGAAAGTCTTGATATACTTTATTATAGAGCTACTATTTTCATTTTTTGTATATAAAATATATTAACCCTAAACTACAAGAATTTCTTATACTTTCACTTTTCTTTTTCTTTCTCTCTTTCTATAATGAAATAGAGTAGCATACCTCATTACTCTTCCAAAGGGTTAATTCATATATTCAAGATATGAAGAATTCTCCCCTCTGTATAAGACACCAAAATGTTTAGCAGATGAATTTTTTGAAAAGTAATATAGTAATAGGGCCTCCCAGGTGGGTCACCCACTCCAGTATTCTTGCCTGGAGAATTCCATGGACAGAGGAGCCTGGCAGGCTACAGTCCACGGGATCACAGAGAGTCGGACACAAGTTAGTGACTGAGCACACAATACAGTAGTAATAAGGAAATAGCTTTTTCCTAGATTTTAAATTTTATCTCTTTTATTTGTTAAAGATATCATGCCTTATTTTTCCCCAAGGAAAAAGTTTCAGAAATCTTTTAATTTACCTTAAGGACCTTTTGTACCTCTTTCCCCTTTTTCTATTCATAAACCATGTAAGAAGACAGACTAGATAGTCGTTATCACCCATAAATGTATGGAATCTTTTCTAAGAAGAAAGCAAGCGATTGAAAATAAAATGAACAATATGACTAGATTATTTCTTTGCCATACATTGCAGTAAAGTGTCTGAAAAGAAAACAGTTCTTCTGGTCATCCCCTTGATAGTAAAAGAATCCGGCATGAATAGTTTGATTCTTTCAAGCTAGATATAATCATGGATGGCAGTGCATTGCCTGCAGTGTGAAAACAAACAAATGGAATGCTGTCCTGTTTGTTAATCATATTTTCTTTCTCAATGTTAAGCAAAAAAGAAAGGGAAAAATTATATCCTTGCTTATGCATAATCTGACTTTTATTTCACTCAGTATTTAAAAGCTGGGAATAGAAATATTTCAGAGTAAAGATATGAAAACTACTGCTGTTTTTTGTATTTTTTTTTTTTGTACAAAGGAAAAAGCAAAACTGACAATACAACAGATTATGGAAATGATAAAAATTTCTTAATGCAGATTTTCTACAACTGTAGATAAAAGGACTGATACTTGATTTCTTTTCTTTGTAACCATTGTTGAGGCAGTTGGGAGTAATGCTAATTTAAGGCAGAGACTATCTATAGACTGTCCTTGCTCCTTGATAGTCTGATTCACCGTTTATTGTCATTTTTGCTTGTTTTTCTTATTTGGCTTTATTTTAAAGGGAATGGATCTTCTTAATTAATCATGGGTTCTTATTTAAGTTGCTTTTCAGAAAAGTTCGAGTCAAATTTGTAGCCAACTGCTCATAAAACCATGCAGTTTTCATGGTATGCTTTCATACTTGGAAGAAATGTGCATGAAACATTTTTTAATATACAGTATTTTACGGAGGTAACAGTAGACAGTTTTGAAGAACTTATATAAAAAGTAGATGAACTGAGATAAATAAAGCAATCTTTGGGAGGCTCTTTCCTCCTTCTGGAAAGCATTTTCATGGGAACCTAGTTTCCTATATGGAGGCCTGTGCCAGGTCTATTCGGCCAAGGGGGCCCTTCTGTGCAGCTGAAGTTAGGCCTTGGTCCCTAAGAAGTCGAATACTACCTTCTTCCCAACACTTGAATGACCCTGATTAACCAACCACTGACCAACCTCTGGACCCCAGATGATATCCTAAAAGGCATCCACAACAATGAAAGAGGGGAAAAGTGCAGATCTGAGGAAGCTGGGTGGGACAGTGTCCCACTTTCAGGGACAGTGGACTGAAGGCATTGATCTTCACTGTTCTTCCTGCTGAGTTGTGCAGGAGGCAAAAAGGGTGTTTCTCAGGAGACAACTTAAAGGTGTGCTGTGTAGGGCCCAGACTAGAGTGAAGTGAGAAAGGTACGTCTTGAAAGACAAACATTGAAAGGAAAAAAAAAAAGTAATTAAGATTAATAATGGTTTAATTTAATATGTTGTTAAAGTCAAAATTAATGCATAAAATCATGATGCACAAAACATCAAAATTGTCTATAAAGACTAAATCAATACTACTAAATATAACATAACCACAAGTTAAGGTGAAATGAGGACACCTCATATATAAATATAGACACACACCTTAAATGACCACTAATTGTATCAATATGTACATTTTTAATGTGAGAAGTGAGTTTGCTTCTTGCTTGTCAACTTATTGGGTCTGTATTTAATTGATAATAATGCTATTTACAAAGGAAAAACATATCTGAATTTTATAGGATTCATTTATTAATACAGAAAAGAAAGCAGTCTTTGAATATAAATAGAGATATTAAAGGCAATTTTAGGAGCCTCAAGATACTCATTCTAAAATTTTATTGAAAATGAATCAAGCTATGCTGTATTTTCAAATTTCATCTTCAATCTTTCTTAAGTAAGCAGTTCCAATAATAAATTGACAAATCATTATCAGCAGAAGTCCAGAGTTTACATTATGTTCATTCTTGATGTTGCACATTCTATGGGTTAGACATGTATCCACCATTAGAGTATCATACAGAAGAGTTCCACTCCCCTAAAAACACTGTGCTCCATCTATTCATGTCTCTCCTCTCACCAACCCCTGGAAACCACTGATCTTTTTATCATCTTCATAGTTTTGCCTTTTCCAAACTGTCATATAGTTGAAATCATATAGTACATAGATTTTTCAGGTTCACTTCTTTCATTTAGTAATACATATTTCCAAATAGGAAAAGGAGTATGTCAAGGCTGTATATTGTCACCCTGCTTATTTGACTTATATGCAGAATACATCATGAGAAACACTGGGCTGGAGGAAGCACAGCTGGAATCAAGATTGCCGGGAGAAATATCAATAACCTCAGATAAGCAGATGACACCACCCTTATGGCAGAAAGTGAAGGACTAAAGAGCCTCTTAATGAAAGTGAAAGAGGAGAGTGAAAAAGTTGGCATAAAGCTCAACATTCAGAAAACTAAGATCATGGCATCCAGTCCCATCACTTCATGGCAAATAGATGGGGAAACAGTGGAAACAGTGGCTGACTTTATTTTTCTGGGCTCCAAAATCACTGCAGATGGTGATTGCAGCCATGAAACTAAAAGATGTTTACTCCTTGGAAGGAAAGTTATGACCAACCTAGACAACATGTTAAAAAGCAGAGACATTACTTTGCCACCAAAGGTCCATGTAGTCAAGGCTAAGGTTTTTCCAGTGGTCATGTATGGATGTGAGAGTTGGAGTATAAAGAAAGCTGAGTGCCGAAGAATAGATGCTTTTGAACTGTGGTGTTGGAGAGGACTCTTGAGAGTCCCTTGGACTGCAAGGAGATCCAACCAGTCCATCCTAAAGCAGATCAGTTCTGGGTGTTCATTGGAAGGACAGATGCTGAAGCTGAAACTCCAATACTTTTGCCACCTGATGCAAAGAGCTGACTCACTGGAAAAGACCCTGATTCTGGGAAAGATTGAGGGCAGGAGGAGAAGGGGACGACAGAGGATGAGATGGTTGGATGGCATCACTGATTCAATGGACATGGGTTTGGGTGGACTCCAGGAATTGGTGATGGACAGGGAGGCCTGGCGTGCTGTAGTTCATGGGGTCACAAAGAGCTGGACATGACTGAGTGACCGAACTGAATATATATTTAAGATTTTTCCATTTAAGGTTTTCATGTTTTGATAGCTCATTCCCTTTTGACAGTGAGTAATATTCTTTTGTCTGCAGGCACCACATTTTATTTATCCACTCAATCAAGGATATCTTGGTTGTTTTCAAGTTTTGGCAATTATGAATAAAACTTCTATAAATATTCACATGCAGATTTTGTGTAGATGTAAATCTTTAACTTTGCTCAAATACCAAGGAGTGTGATGGATGGATCCAATGGTAAGAGTATGTTTAGTTTTGTAAGAAACCTCACACTGTCTTCCAAAGCCATTGCACTGTTTTCCATTCTCACTAACAATGAATGAGAGCTCCCGTTCTTTCACATCCTTACCAGTAATTGCTATTGTAAGTGTTCCAGATTTAGTCCATTCTAATAGATATGTATTCACTTTCTTTTAATAACAGGATCTTAAGAAAAGTCAATATTGCTAGCAGTATTTCAAGGACAGAGAAGAATTCTTCAGAAGTTTTAAAGTTGGGAGCAGCTTAGCTTTTTATGCAAGTTGTGTACTGTATGTGAAAATTCACCTTAGGCAACCACTACAAGACTGAATGACAAAATTTTGGCACATTTTTTTCTAAAGAACAACTGTAAGGCACAAAATTATGAGTACAATAATAACTCTGACATCTTAAGTTCCACAGAGAATAGAAATATAAAGGATCTGCTAGACAAAACTTGTGAACATTGTATGCTTAGCATAGAAAGTAATGGTAGTCACACAGTCACATCCGACTCTTTGTGACCCTATAGACTGAAGCCTGCCAGGCTCCTCTGTCCATGGGATTCTCCAGGCAAAAATACTGGAGTCAGTTATCATTCCCTTCTGCCTAGCATAGAAAAGGGTATTTTTAAAAAGCATCATACTTAGATTTCATTGAAAGTTGAAATCATGGAGCAAGACATTGTGGGGAAAAACACTCATAAGAAAACTTAAGTGGAAATGCCCTTTCACAAATGAAAAACATTTTCTAGCACCTTACCACTGAGTACAAAAAGAATACAGAAATAGATGTACAAATGATAGATTGTGCTCGTAATAGTTTAGCACAGATGAGGGATATGTTGATGGCATGAAACATTTATTTGCTATACTAGGAATTTTATTTTAGACAATTAAATTGCTTTCATTTTTAAAAGGTTGGGTTAATAATATTAAAGAGCCAGAAAAAATATACATCTACACTTGGAATGCTATATAAAACTTTATATTTTGATTCTATATTATGCTGTCTTTATACTTTTAATGAAAGTTTGACTTTTTATAGTCAGTAAAAATAAGTATTAGTTAATTAGAATACTATATAGGCTGAATAACAGGTGGATTAACCACCTGTTTAGCCTAGGCAAAATAAACCATTATTCAGTATTAAAAGGTCAATTGAGGTTCTTCTGCTAATTTATCAACAATCTCTTGGACATGAGCCATGGCTAAACTGCTGCTGCTGCTAAGTCACTTCAGTCGTGTCCGACTCTGTGTGACCCCATAGATGGAAGCCCACCAGGCTCCCCTGTCCCTGGGATTCTCCAGGCAAGAACACTGGAGTGGGTTGCCATTTCCTTCTCCAATGTGTAAAAGTGAAAAGTGAAAGTGAAGTCGCTCAGCCGCGTCCAACCCCTAGCAACCCCACGGACTGCAGCCTACCAGGCTCCTCCACCCATGGGATTTTCTAGGCAAGAGTACTGGAGTGGCTTGCCATTGCCTTCTCCATGGCTAAACTAATGAGTTATTAATATTCTTTTTTTGTTGTTTGTTTTTTAATTTTATTTATTTTCCTTGTCATTCTCCTTTTATTATTTTTTTTTTGCCAGAATTATTTTATTTTTTTTTATTGGAGGCTAATTATTTTACAATATTATATTGGTTGGTTTTGCCATACATTGACATGAATCCACCCCGGGTGTACATGAGTTCCCCCTTCTGAACCCCCCTCCCACCTCTCTCCTCCCCTTATCCTCCCTCTGGTCATCCCCGCACACCAGCCCCGAGCATCCTGTAACATGCATCAGCCCTGAATTGGCGATTCGTTTCACATATGATAATATACATGTTTCAATGTCATTCTCCCAAATCATCCCACCCTCACCCTCTCCCACAGAGTCCCAAAGACTGTTCTATACATCTGTGTCTCTTTTGCTGTCTCGTATACAGTGGATATGAGTTTGAGTGAACTCCAGGAGTTGGTGATGGACAGGGAGGCCTGGTGTGCTGTGATTCATGGGGTCGTGGAGAGTCGGACACGACTGAGCGACTGAACTGAACTGAGCTGAACTGATACAGGGTTATCATTTGCATCTTTCTAAATTCCATATATATGCGTTAGTATACTGTATTGGTGTTTTTCTTTCTGGCTTACTTCACTCTGTATAATAGGCTCCAGTTTCGTCCACCTCATTAGAACTGATTCAAATGTATTCTTTTTAATTGCTGAGTAGTACTCCATTGTGTAAATGTACCACAGCTTTCTTATCCATTCGTCTGCGGATGGACATCTAGGTTGTTTCCATGTCCTGGCTATTATAAACAGTGCTGTGATGAACATTGGGGTACATGTGTCTCTTTCACTTCTGGTTTTCTCGGTGTGTCTGCCCAGGAGTGTGATTAATGGATCATATGGCAGTTCTATTTCCAGTTTTTTGAGGAATCTCCACACTGTTCTCCATAGTGGCTGTACTAGTTTGCATTCCCACCAACAGTGTAAGAGGGTTCCCTTCTCTCCACACCCTCTCCAGCATTTATTGCATGTAGACTTTTGGATAGCAGCCATTCTGACTGGTGTGAAATGGTACCTCATTGTGGTTTTGATTTGCATTTCTCTGATTATGAGGGATGTTGAGCATTTTTTCATGTGCTATAAATTGATCTTTTAAATATTGCCTTTGAAACTATTATGAAGCTTTAAAAAAATCTGTTTTAAGGAAATAAAGTGTGTTGATACATTACAATGTGTAGAATAGATAGCCAATGAGAATTTGCTGCATGACTCAGGGAACTCAAAGCACAGCTTGAAAACAACTATGGGGAGGGAGATGGGAGGAATGTTCAAGTCAGAGGGGGCATGGGTAAAGCTATGGCTGATTCATGTTGATGTTTGGTAGAAACCAATACAATAATGGAAAGCAATTACCCTTAAACTAAAAATAAATAAATTAAAATAAAAGAATCTGCCTGTAGTTCAGGAGACCTGGGTTTGATCCCTGGGTCAGGCAGATCCCCTGGAGAGGGGAATAGCAACTCAATCCCATATTCTTGCCTGGGAAATCCCATGGACAGAGGAGCCTGGAAGGCTATAGTCCTTGGGGTCGTTACTCAGACACAACTGAGTAACTAACACACACACACATACACATAGTTGATTTAAAATGTTGTATTAGTTTCAGGTGTACAGCAAGGTGATTCAGTTATACATGTTCCTTTTAAGATTCTTTTCCACCGAATGTTATTAGAAGATATTGATTATATAATTCCCTGAGTTATAGAGCAGGTCTTTGTTGTTTATCTATTTTATATATAGTAGTGTGTATCTTCGGAGAAGGCAATGGCAAGCCACTCCAGTACTCTTGCCTAGAAAATCCCATGGACGGAGGAGCCTGGTAGGCTGCAGTCCATGGGGTCGCTACGAGTCAGACACGACTGAGCGACTTCACTTTCACTTTTCACTTTCACACATTGGAGAAGGAAATGGCAACCCACTCCAGTGTTCTTGCCTGGAGAATCCCAGGGACGGGGGAGCCTGATGGGCTGCCGTCTATGGGGTCACACAGAGTCGGACACGACTGAAGTGACTTAGCAGCAGCAGCAGCAGCAGTGTGTATCTTGGAGGAGGAAATGGCAACCCACTCCAGTATTCTTGCCTGGAGAATCCCAGGGATGGAGGAGCCTGGTGGGCTGCCATCTATGGGGTTGCAGGGTTGGACACGACTGAAAAAACTTAGCAGCAGCAGCAGCAGTGTGTATCTGTTAATCCCAAACTCCTACTTTTTCTACCACTCCCTTTCCCTTTGGTAAACACATTTGTTTTCTATGGCTATGAGTCTATTTTATAAGTCCATGATTTATAAATAAATTCATTTTTATCATTTTTTAGATTCCACAAGCAATATCATATATATATAAAAGAAATTATGTTGAGTTTTATAGCATAGTATGAAGTTGAGACAAGTATGTCAGAAGTACTATTTGATGAAATTATTTAGAATTATTGCATTCAAAAGCAAAAAATCTCTTTTTATTTTCAAAACTATAAATACCTACATATGTATATATATATGTAGGAGGAGGAGAAAAAGGCTTTGATGGTTGGTGGTAGAGGAAGGAAGGAAAGAGGAAGTGTCTGAGAAGGGAAGGAGAGAGGAGAGAAGGAAGAAGAGGAAAAGAGAGGAGACAGAAAGGAGATGGGGGAGAGAGGGGGAAAGAAAGGGAGAAGAAGGGTAATAATAATGATTTAAAAATTCTTATATTAGGACAATTATTACTGTCAGGATAACATATTTGAAAAATAATTTCAAAGAAAATTTGAAAATATCTTATTTGTTATATATTCAATTCAGTTCAGTCACTCAGTAATGTCTGACTCTTTGTTAGCCCATGGCCTGCCAGATGCCAGTCTTCCCTGTCCATCACCAACTCTAGGAGCTTGGTCAAACTCATGTCCATCTAGTCAGTGATGGCATCCAACCATCTCATCCTGTGTCATCCCCTTCTCCTGCCTTCAATCTTTCCCAGCATCAGGGTCTTTTCAAATGAGTCAGATTTCTTTGCATCAGGTGGCCAAAGTATTGGAGTTTCAGCTTCAGTATCAGTCCTTCCAATGAATATTCAGGACTGATTTCCTTTACAGTGGACTGGTTGGATCTCCCTGAAGTCCAAGGGACTGTCAAGAGTCTTCTCCAACACCACAGTTCAAAAGCATCAGTTCTTTGGTGTTCAGCTTTCTTTATAGTCCAACTCTCACATCCATACATGACTATTGGAAAAACCATAGCTTTGACTAGATGGACGTTTGTTTGGCAAAGTAATGTCTCTGCTTTTTAATATGCTGTCTAGGTTGGTCATAGTCTTTCTTCTAAGGAACAAGCATCTTTTAATGTCATGGCTGCAGTCACTATTTGCAGTGATTTTGAAGCCCCCAAAAACAGTCTCTCTATTTCCATTGTTTTCACATCTACTTGTCATGAAGTGATGAGACCAGATGCCATGATTTTAGTTTTCTGAATGTTGAGTTTTAAACCAAATTTTTCATATATATATATTTACTGCTTTGAAAAGCTGGTAAAGACTACAATTTATATTTTTTTAAATTCAGTTTCTAATCATGGAGTGCTGAAATTTATTATACCTCAATTAATATATATATATATATTATCTTATATGTCTTTTAATATATATATTTAATTTTTTTTCATTTCATTCTTTATGCATTTTCATTTGTTATCCATATTATAGAACTGTGTTACTAAAAAGTTTTCAGATTCTAAATAAGGAATAGTATGGACTTTTGTGAATATTACCATAAACATTGCATCTTTATGGTAATTAATATTTATACAGACTTTAAAGAACGTTTCAACTTAACCTAACTTATTGTTATTCAAAAAATTTCATATCATAGATGTCAATGCAATCTGTTATAATTCAATTTTATGTTATTGCTATTGGTTCTTGGATATCTTATTTAGCTGAAAATATTGGGTTCTCAAGTATTCTGTGATTTCCTAAATAATTTTTTATTTTAAGAACTAGACATTAATCATTGAAAATGTTTAAAACACTAAACCAAATTTGCAAGTAAGTACTTTGGCACAGGGCATAGCATGAAAGAAATATTGTGAACACTACTTTATTTAATGTAAATTAAATTAAATAATGACATATTTTTACTACTACAAAAAAGACAATTGAGGTTTCATATATGTAAATACATATATATATATATATATATATATATACATAAAGTGATTATGTATCACTATATAAATAGATTTACATTTAGATTATATATTTCTTTCATTCTAATCATAGCAGTAATAATTACAAATAAATTTTACAAATTTGATGATGTTCTTGGAATTAAGATGTATTTACATTTGGTTTGAAGACAGATGTAAAGTATTGGTTTAATTTTGGTGTCAATTTTAAGCATAGTGGGTCAATTTGGCTAGGCTTTGGCTAGGCCTTTACATTAATGTTTAGTGTCCCCCAATATGTTGGAAACAGATGAAATTCTCTTTTGCAAAATCCTTTGAGAAATCTGGACCTAGCTAACACCTAATCACACAATATATAGGAATCACAATGATAATGAAGTCAACACAGGAAACCCAGCTAAAACAGAGAGAGCATAGAGAGAGAACTGGACATGGAACAACATACTGGTTCAAAACTGAGAAAGGAGTAGGTCAATGCTGTATATTATCACCCTGCTTATTTAATTTATATGCAGTGTACATCATGTGAAATGCTGGGCTGGAAGAAGCACAAACTGGAATCAAGATTGTCAAGAGAAATAGTAATAATGTCAGATATGCAGATGACACCACCTTAATGGCAGGAAGTGAAGGGGAACTAAAAAGCCTCTTGATGAAGGTGAAAGAGGAGAGTGAGAAAGATGGCTTAAAGCTCAACATTCATAAAACTAAGATCATGGCATCATGTTCCATCACTTCATGGCAAATACATGGGGAAACAATGGAATAGTACCAGACTATATTTTCTTGGGCTTCAAAACCACTGAGAATGGTGACTACAGCCATGAAATTAAAAGACACTTTCTCCTTGGAAGAAAACCTATGACAAAACTAGACAGCATTTTAAAAAGCAGAGACATCACTTTGTCAAAAAATGTCCATCTAGTCAAAGTTATGGTTTTTCCAGTAGTCATGTACAGATTTGAAAGAGCTGGACCATAAAGAAACCTGAGCACTGAAGAATTGATGCTTTTGAACTGTGGTTTTGGAGAAGACTCTTGAGAGTCCCTTGGACAACAAGGAGATGAAACCAGTCAATCTTAAAGGAAATCAATCCTGAATATTTATTGAAAGGACTGATATTGAAGTTGAAGCTCCAATACTTTGGCCACCTGATGCGAAGAGCCAACTCATTGGAAAATACCCTGATGCTGGGAAAGATTGAGGGCAGGAGGAGAAGAGGGTAACAGAGGATGTGATGGATGGATGGCATCATTGGCTAAATGGACATGAATTTGAGCAAACTCCAGGAAATAGTGAAGGACAGGGAAGCCTGGCATACTGCAGTCCACGGTGTTGGGAAGAGTCAGACCTGACTGAGACACTGAACAACAACAAATAAAGAAACTAGTTATTCTAGCACTTCAGCATCTGGGGCTGGATTTACCCAAGCTAGAAACTAAGTATTCCTTGATTTCACTTCCTTGAAACAGTGTTTTCCTATTCGATCCTCTCTCCCACATTTAAGCTAGTTTGGTTTGTCATTTGCAACTGAAAAATTTCCAAGTAATACTTTTCGTATTTACTTAAAGATTCACAAAATCTGTAACTAGTATCTTGAATTTTAATTTTCATAATAACTCTGAGTTTATAGAGTGCATAGATCAGTCTTATCAAGTTTTATACTCTCTAGAGAATATAGCACTGTATTCTGATGAGAGCAGTTGCTTAACAAAAGTTCATGGAATTTAACTGAGGTAAAATACCATACATGATTGATTATTATCCGACATCTCAGTAATTTAATTCAAACAATCCAAAACTCATACAAGAAAATGTCTGTTGTCTTTAAATCTTTCAATAAATGATAATTCAATTATTTGGTACAGTTTGAGAGCTGCTAGTTTGAAATTGTCTTCAGAATCAGTGCATTTTTGGTATTATATGTTTAACTGATAAATTTCACTCCATGAAACATGACAGGATGTCTACAAATAGCCAAAAAGCAATTGGAGTAAGGTCTGCTAATTAATGAAAAAGACTAAAAGTTATGGGTAGTAGTTGTGGAAGTGAGAGACAATAGCTTATTTAAAGTGCCTGCTATGCACTAGGTCTTTTGCCAAACACTACATGTATAACCACAAATATTAGTTGAGTACATGCTTTGACCTCAAAGTAATGGTACTAGTTACTTTATATGAATTTACTTGTTTAATCCTTATATGAACATACATGAAAGACACTATTATTCAAATTTATATCTGAGAAATTAATAAATTGCCTGAGTTTATGCAGTCAGTAAGGCATGCCAGATAATGGTCAAGTCAAATGGCTGAGCAAAATCAAGGTTTATCAGAGAAGACTTCCAAGCAAAAATCAGCAGAATTCACCCCATCATCCAACCCACCCCTTAACTCACAGCTCTACACACACACATTTCCAATACCAAAAAAAAAACTTATTTCTATCCTTAGATACACAGCACTCCTATAGGTCTTCAGTTCAGTTCAATTGCTCAGTCATGTCCAACTCTTTGCGACACATGAATCACAGCCTCCCTGTCCATCACCAACTCCTGGGGTTCACTCAAACTCATGTTCATTGAGTCGGTGATGGCATCCAGCCATCTCATTCTCTGTCGTCCCCTTCTCCTCCTGCCCTCAATCCCTCCCAGCATCAGAGTCTTTTCCAATGAGTCAACTCTTCACATGAGGTGGCCAAAGTATTGGAGATTCAGCTTCAGCATCAGTTTTTCCAATGAACACCCAGGACTGATATCCTCTAGAATGGACTGGTTGGATCTCCTTGCAGTCCAAGGGACTCTCAAAAGTCTTCTCCAACACCACAGTTCAAAAGCATCAATTCTTCGGTGCTCACCTTTCTTCACAGTCCAACACTCACATCCATACATGACCAATGGAAAAACCATAGCCTTGACTAGACGGACCTTTGTTGACTACTAATACTGAACAACAAAAATAACATACAAAGAAATATTAATTGATATCCATCTTTTGTCCAGGCAGGCTGGCTGATTTTAATATTTGGTT
This sequence comes from Moschus berezovskii, assembly GCF_049115385.1. Taxonomy (NCBI): domain Eukaryota; kingdom Metazoa; phylum Chordata; class Mammalia; order Artiodactyla; family Moschidae; genus Moschus; species Moschus berezovskii. Next base: position 47,996,877 of record NC_142471.1, on the reverse strand, counting down.
GGATTGAACATCAGAATACTATTACTAATTTTGTGACATAAAAAATCACTTATCTTCTGTGATGGTCAGCTTTATGTGTCAATTTGGCTGGGTTATAATTCCCAATAAATTTAATGAAATACTAATCAAGGAGTTCATGGTTCACATACTGCTGAAGCCTGGCTTGGAGAATTTTGAGCAGGTTTTAGAAAAGGCAGAGGCACCAGAGATCAAATTGCCAACATCCGCTGGATCATGGAGAAAGCAAGAGAGTTCCAGAAGAGCATCTATTTCTGCTTCATTGACTATGCCAAAGCCTTTGACTGTGTGGATCACAGTAAACTGTGGAGAATTCTGAAAGAGATGGGAATACCGGACCACCTGACCTGCCTCTTGAGAAACCTGTATGCGGGTCAGGAAGCAACAGTCAGAACTGTACATGGAACAATGGACTGGTTCCAAATAGGAAAAGGAGTGCGTCAAGGCTGTATATTGTCACCTTGCTTATTTAACTTATATGCAGAGTACATCATGAGGAACGCTGGGCTGGAAGAAGCACAAGCTGGAATCAAGATTGCTGGGAGAAATATCAATAATCTCAGATATGCTGATGACACTACCCTTATGGCAGAAAGTGAAGAGGAACTCAAAAGCCTCTTGATGAAAGTGAAAGAGGAGAGTGAAAAGGTTGGCTTGAAGCTCAACATTCAGAAAACAAAGATCATGGCATCTGGTCCCATCACTTCATGGGAAATAGATGGAAAAACAGTGGAAACAGTGTCAGACTTTATTTTTTTGGGCTCCAAAATCACTGCAGATGCTGATTGCAGCCATGAAATTAAAAGACGCTTACTCCTTGGAAGGAAAGTTATGACCAACTTTGATAATATATTAAAAAGCAGAGACATTACTTTGCCAACAAAGGTCCGTCTAGTCAAGGCTATGGTTTTTCCCGTGGTCATGTATGGATGTGAGAGTTGGACTGTGAAGAAAGCTGATCGCCGAAGAATTGATGCTTTTGAACTGTGGTGTTGGAGAAGACTCTTGAGAGTTCCTTGTACCGCAAGGAGATCCAACCAGTCCATTCTAAGGGAGATCAATCCTGGGTGTTCATTTGAAGGACTGATGCTAAAGCTGAGACTGCAATACTTTGGCCACCTCATGCGACGAGTTGACTCACTGGAAAAGACTCTGATGCTGGGAAGGGTTGGGGGCGGGAGGAGAAGGGGACGACCGAGGATGAGATGGCTAGATGGCATCACCGACTCTGTGGACTTGAGTCTGAGTGAGCTCCAGGAGTTTGTGATGGACAGGGAGGCCTGGCGTGCTGTGATTCATGGGGTCGCGGAAAGTCGGACACGACTGAGCGACTGAACTGAACTGAACTGAACTGAATCAAGGAGTTGCTGTGAAGGTATTTTGTAAATATCATTGACATTCATAATCAGTTGACTGTGAGTGAAGGGGTTTATCCTAGATAATCTGGCTGGGCCTGATTCAATCAGTTAAATGGCCTTAAAGACAGAATTGAGATTTCCTGGAAGAAGAAATTCAACCAGTAGGCCATATCCTGAGTTCATGCCAAAGAGTTCAAGACTGTTTTTCTGATGGCCTACATTGTTTTCATTTTCTAAGGCTGCTGTAACAAGTCATTGCAAGTTCACTGGCTTAAATGACAGACATTTATCTATATCTGTTTATCTATCAATCATCTATCTATCTATCTTCCCCTACTGGTTCTATTTCTCTCAATTAACAATGACTGACATGTTCTCACTAGATCTTGTTTCCTCATTTATAAAACTACGGAATGGGTAGACAGGAAAAGGTAATCTTCAAGGACCATATTAAATAAATATTTTTTTAAATACCGTGTTATTAAAAAGATCACAGATATCCCAATTTTTTAACCCTTGGTTTAAAGGAAACCTATAGTAAGCATAGAGTGGAAGATTGTTAGTAATGAGGATGTTGATTTAATTTCCTTCAATAATTAATATAGTAGAGAATCCCTCAGTATATGACACTTCAGAATTGGTCACAATAGAATTTCTAGAGTTTACAGAATGTGGGTTTCTTCTTTGTATGCCTTTCTATCCAACTCATGCAGAGAAAGTATAATTAGAGGATAAGCTTTCCTTGCAACTTCAGTCAAATATTGGCATTCTCTCTAGGGAGAAAGATTTAGCAAAGATCAGAACCTATTTAGAAAATTCTCTTTGTCAACATTTTCATAAGAAAATAACACGTTAGTCAAATTTCCCTCCGTCTTGTTGTGACTAAATATTCCTGATGGATTCCAGCCCATTTTTTATTAAAACGATGTTGAAGAAACAAGCATATGTCCTGCTGTCTCATAAAGACATCTAACAATAAACTATTTGTGCTAAAATGGAAAGCACTCATAAGAGTCAATTTTTGATGTAAAAAAGAATAATTTTGCAATTTAGTGAACAAATATGACTTTCAAATGTTTAAAATTATAATGGAAGAAAACTTGACCCTAGGGGGCCAAACCAGAGATTCCTACTAGTCAAGTATAATACTGAAGTTTCATCCATATGGTCAGATCAATAACTTCCAGGGAACAAAGCATGTTCCTTTACAGTTAATGTATTTCTTTCCCCTCACACATATGCAAAATGAATATTTCCAGATGCTGAATAAATCATTCCTTGGTTGAAACCTGCCTCCTAAGCATATAAAAATTTTCATGGGAAGTCTATAGAGCAATGGTGGGCTTCTCAGGTAGAGCAGTGATAAAGAATCTGCCTGCCAATGCAGGAGACAAAGGAAATGTGGATTGTATCCCTGGGTCAGGAAAAACCTCTGGAGAATGAGATGGCAACTTACCCCTGGGAAATTCCATGGACAGAAGTGCCTGGAGGGCTATAGTCATGGGGTTGCAAAGAATCAGACATGACTGAGCACAAGAACACAAGAAAAAATGATTATAGAGCAATGGCAAGATCACATCTTTTGTTATTCTAAATAGATATCATTCATATTTATATATTATGTATATATATGTGTGTTATCTTTTAGAGTAAAGATTATTTATAATTTTCACCCTAATTGAGGGTGAAGAATATATAATCATTCTTAGTCTAAAGAAATGTGGAAAATTCCATAATGCATCTCATTTTGGTCAGTCCCTGAGTCATGTCAGACTCTTTGTGACCCCCATGGACTGCAGCACGCCAGGCTTCCCTGTCCATCACCAACTCCCGGAGCTTGCTCAAACTCATGTCCATCGAGTTAGTGATGCCATCCAACCATTTAATCCTCTGTCATCCCCTTCTCCTCTTGCCTTCAGTCTTTCCCAGCATCAGGGTCTTTTCCGAGTCAGATTTACATATGACTACTAGAAAAGCCATAGCTTCAACTAAACAAAACTTCATCAGCAAAGTGACATTTCTGCTTTTGAATATGCTATCTAGGGTTGTCATAACTTTTCTTCTAAGGAGCAAGCATCTTTCAATTTCATGGCTGCAGTTAGCATCTGCAGCAATTTTGAAGTCCAAGGGGGAAAAAAACTGTCACTGTTTCCATTGTTTCCCTACTTATTAGTCATGAAGTAATGGGACTGGATGCCTTGATCTTAGCTTTTTGATTGTTGAGGTTTAAGCCAGCTTTTTCACTTTCTTCTTTCACCTTCATAGTCTGTCTAGTTCCTCTTCACTTTCTGCCATAAGGGCGGTGTCATCTGTATATCTGAGGTTATTGATATTTCTTCCAGTAATCTTGATTCCAGTTTGTGCTTCATCCAGCCTGGCATTTCCCATGATGTATTCTACATATTAGTTTAATAAGCAAGGTGATAATATACAGCCTTGACATACTCCTTTCCCAATTTTAAACAAGTCTGTTACTCTATATCCAGTTCTAGCTGTTCGTTTTTGACCTGCATACAAGTTTTCTCAGGAAGAATGATATGGTATTTGAATCTTTTTAAGAATTTTCCACAGTTTGTTGTGATTCACACAGTCAAAGGCTTTAGTATAGTCAATGAAGCAGAAGTAGATGTTTTTCTGGAATTCTTTTTCTATGATTCAGCAGATGTTGGCAATTTGATCTCTGGTTCCTCTGCCTTTTCTAAATCCGGCTTGTACATCTGGAAATTTTCAGTTCACGTACTGTTGAAGCCTAGCTTTAAGGATTTTCAACATTACCTTGCTAGCCTGTGAAATGAACACAATTGTATGATAATTTGAACATTCTTTGGCATTGCCTTTCTTTGGGATTAGAATGAAAACTGACTTTTTCCAGTCCTATGGCCACTGCTGAGTTTTCCAAGTTTGCTGGCATATTGAGCGCAGAACTTTCACAGCATCATCTTTTAGGATTTGAAATAGCTCAACTGGAATTCCAACACCTCAACTAGGTTTGTTCGTAGTGATATTTCCTTAGGCCCATTTGACTTCACATTCCAGTATGTCTGGCTCTAGGTGAGTGATCACACCATCGTGATTATCTGGGTCATGAAGAACTTTTTTGTACAATTCATCTGTGTGTTCTTGCCACCTCTTCTTAATATCTTCTGCTTCTGTTAGGTCCACACTGTTTCTCTCCTTTAGTGTACCCATTTTGGCATGAAATATTCCCTTGGTATTTTTAATGTTCTTGAAGATATCTGTAGTGTCCCAACCTATTGTTTTCCTCTATTTCTTTGCACTGATCACTTAAAAAGGCATTCTTATCTCTCCTTGCTGTTCTCTGGAACTCTGCACTCAGTTTGGTATATCTTTCCCTCTCTACTTTTCCTTTTGCTTCTCTTCTTTTCTCGGCTATTTTTAAGGCCTCCTCAGACGTGCCTTTTTGCACGTCTTTTTCTTGAAGATGGTTTTGGACTCCATCTCCTATAAAATATTGCAATCTTTTGTCCATAGTTCTTTGGGCACTCTGTGTATCAGATCTAATCCCTTGAATCTATTCATTACCTCCACTGTATAATCACAAGGGATTTTATTTAGGTCTTACCTGAATGGCCTAGTGGTTTTCCTACTTTGTTCAATTTAAGCCTGAATTTTATAACAAGGAGCTGATGATCTGAGCCACAATCAGGTCAGGTCCAGGTCTTATTTTAGCTGACTGTATAGAGCTTCTCCATCTTTGACTGCAAAGAATATAATCAGTCTGATTTCAGTATTGACCATTTGGTGATTTCATGGATAGAGTCATCTCTTGTGTTGTTGGAAAAGGCTGTTTGCTATGACCAGTGCATTCTCTTGGCAAAACTCTGTTAGCCTTTGTCCTGCTTCATTTTGTACTTGAAGGCCAAACTTGCCTGTTACTCCAAGTATCTCTTGACTTTCTACATTTGCATTACAATCCCCTATGATGTAAAAGACACCTTTTTTCAGTGTTAATTCTAGAAGGTCTTGTAGGTTCATAGAACCATTCAACTTCATCTTTTTCAGCATTAGTGGTAGGATAGATAGATAGATATATAAAAGGAGCTCTATTATAGAATCTGGCTCACACAGTTACAGAAGTGGAGCAGTCACATGACCTGCTGTCTGCAAACTGGAGAACCAGGAATGTCGTAGATATAATTCAGTAGGTTCTGAAGGCCTGAGAATAGATTGCCACTGGTGTGAGCTCCAGTCTGAATCTGAAAGCCTTTGAACCAGAAGCACTGATATCCTTGGGCAGGAAAATATGTATGCCTCAGCCTAAACAGAGAGCGTGAATTCACCCTTCCTCCCTCTTTTTGTCCTGTTCAGGCCCTCAGTAGGTAGAATGATGCCCACTCCCATTGGTGAAGTATTTTTGTATACTTAGTCAAATGTTGAGTCTCTTCAGGAGATATCTCAGACACACACACAAATAACGTTCTACCAGCTATTTGGGCTCAGTCAAGGAGGTGACATATAAAATCAAAGAAAACAAAATGTTCCTCCATTTTATAGATGATGAAACTAAGGCTTAGAGATTTAAATAACTTGTCTGGGTCATGCACAACTTCAAGTGGTACAGAAGGATTAAACCACATTCCTCACCTAATGTCTTCCCTCTATGCACTCAAAGAGATTTCAATCTTCACCTGGAAATAACTGAAGAATTCTGTCTTCAGAGCATGAAAAGATGAGTATCCTGCATCAACATTACTGATGGACCATGAAGCAAAAATATATGAGATGGAAGTTTTTCCATCACCGTTCAAGCAGAGGACACAATCTCAAGTCCCAGTCATCTTCCCACTTTGCCTCTTTTTCCCTCCCATATTTTAAGAATGGGACCTTGAAAGGAATGAGATTAATTCTGATAGAGAAAGTATGGAGAAAAAGAAGACAAGTTTTCCCCTTTTGGGGTTTGTTCTCAAATTTTTTTTCATAGAGAAAAAATAAACTTGATTTTAAAAAGCTTATCCTCAGTCCTTTCAAATACCTTGCTCTAATAACTAAGATGGAGAGATTGTGATAGATCAAACCATCACTTCTGTGCATTTCAGTTTTTAAAAACCAGGATTCAGAAGTTTCATAAAGATGAATTTAAAAGCAAATGTTCTGATGATGAATGTCAGGAAAATAATTCTCCTCCCTCTGTTCTCCATAACTGAACTAACCATTTTATTTTTATATAACTATCCTAAGATGACATTTTTCATCCTGTACCTATAGTCTTGCTTACGGGCTTTTGGGGATTAGTACATGGTCAGAGACTATAGTAGGGGGAACTGGATCAATGTATTTAAAATTATTTTTCTACAGGTCACTATCACTTCACCTAGTTAATTTCTTTCATGCTTAAGATAATCTGAAATTACTTTCATTATTTACTTATCATTGGTCCTTTTTACCTCAACATAGTACCAGGATCACTAAAACACTGATCTTGTCTCTCTTGTGCCTTACTGCATCTTTATAGTCTAGGAATACCCAGGCACATATTAAGTGCTCAATAAATTAACTAAACAGGGGCCACAATAGGACACTCTTTTTAGAACATAACATACATTCTGATTAATGCTCTGTAGATAGGAAAGATTGAAGGTGGGAGGAGAAGGGGACAATAGACGGTGAGATGGTTGGATGGCATCACTGACTCACTGGACATGAGTTTGAGCAAGCTCTGGGAATTGGTGATGAACATGGAAGCCTGGCATGCTACAATCCATGGGTTGCAAAGAGTCAAACATGACTGAATGACTGAACTGAGACAGGCAATACATTTTTGCAATTGGAACAAAACAAATATCAAATATTATTAGAATATCACCAATTTACAGCCTGTTAATGAAATAATGGATTTTTGCAAAGGTCATAAATATGCTGATATCACAGATGCAGGTAGTGTGATTCTTCAGGTGTAATTCACATAATCACTTATAAAAGTATAGTATAGTATAAAAAAAAGTATTCTTAACAAAAATTTTAGGCTAATTCATATAAACCTCCAAATGTGGCCACACTTTTACAGGAAATACAGGGCAGAAGAATACATTAAACAGTACCATGGCAATTTAATCAGCAAAATCTAGAATAAGGGACTTCTGTGGCCACGTCATGCAACGAGTTGACTCACTGGAAAAGAGTCTGATGCTAGGAGGGACTGGGAGTGGGAGGAGAAGGGGATGGCAGAGAATGAGATGGCTGGATGGCATCACCAACTCAATGGAAATGAGTTTGAGTGAACTCCGGGAGTTAGTGATGGACAGGGAGGCCTGGCGTGCTGTGATTCATGAGGTCGCAAAGAGTCAGACACGACTGAGCGACTGAACTGAACTGAAATGTATGACAAACAAGTTTGGTTTCTATCTGAATGCCAACTGTTGAAAATAATTTTGAGTTTTCAGAGAACAGTAAATGCCAATTGGATATTTACTGTTATAATAATATTGCTATGTTTTAGAAATGGAGTAGGCTGTCCTTGAGAGAGCCCTATACTGTAATTAGATCTCAAAGCTTAATAGCTTCACCTTCCTTGAAGGTGGTTGTGAGGGTGGGTGCAAAAAGCATTTGAATATTTTGTCATTATTCAGTGTTATCTTTCATCTCTAGTAATAATTTTCCCCTTAACATCTACTCTGTATATTTGGATATTTATACAGATTTTCCAATATTTTATATATATATTCCTATCCTTTTAATATTTTTTTAGATGAATCTGTTTCAAATTGCATATCTTTTACATCTAATTTTTTCATTTTATCTTTTAAGTGAATTAAGTTAATTTATATGTGAGATAATTACTGATGTGTTGCTGCTGCTGCTTCAGTCGTGTACGACTCTGTGTGACCCCATAGACAGAAGCCCACCAGGCTCCCCCGTCCCTGGGATTCTCCAAGCAAGAACACTGGAGTGGGTTGCCATTTCCTTCTCCAATGCATGAAAGTGAAAAGTGAAAGTGAAGTCACTCAGTCGTGTCCGACTCTTAGCGACCCCATGGATTGCAAGAAATTGAATATACCACTCAATAAGTGTCTGTCTATTTCCTTTTTGTGTTTTTCACTTTTGTGTGCATTGAAGATTTCATTTCCACTTATTTAACATCTTATAAATTGTATACCTTTAAAATCTAGTTTTGATGATTACACTAGGTATTACAATAGAAATTCTTGATTTACCAAATACTATTATAGTTTATGGTTTTACTTTCTTCCCACTTTGCAAGAATCTCTTACCTTTGTTATTTAATTTATTTCCTTAAGCTTTTCTTATAATATAGGCTTACTGGAGAAAACTCCCAAATTTGTCAGACTGAAATAGTCTTTACTCAACTTTCATTTTGGGAAAATATATTCAATGAATAGAGGAGTCTCAGTTCAGTTCAGTCGCTTAGTAGTGTCCGACTCTTTGCAACCCCATGAACCACAGCACGCCAGGCCTCCCTGTCCATCACCAACTCCCGGAGTTCACTCAAACTCATGTCCATCGAGTTGGTGATGCCATCCAGCCATCTCATTCTCTGCTGTCCCCGTCTCCTCCTACCCCCAATCCCTCCTAGCATCAGGCTCTTTTCCAGTGAGTCAGCTCGTCACATGAGGTGGCCAAAGTATTGCAGTTTCAGCTTTAGTATCAGTCCTTCCAATGAATACCCAGGATTGATCTCTTTTAGAATGGACTGGTTGGATATCCTTGCAGTCCAAGGGACTCTCAAGAGTCTTCTCCAGCACCACAGTTCAAAAGCATCAATTCTTCGACGATCAGCTTTCTTCACAGTCCGATGTGAATTTATTTTTTCCTCCTCAGCATGTTAAGAATGCTTTAACTTTTCGCATCTGTCATGTCTAGTGTTATAAAGAGACAGTTATATGTTTTTTATCATTTAAAAAATCTCTACACAAAATGTTTTTCATTTGCCTGCTTTTCAGATTATCTTTCTCTGATTTTTAGCAATCTGAGTAATATGTGTTTAGATTGGTCTTGTTCTCTTTGTATTCTCCTAGAAGATTTCAGAGCTTCTTCAATCCATGGGTTAATATTTTCAATACATTTTGGAAACCTTGTGGTGATTAACATTTTTTCTTTTTTTAAACTGAAGTATAGGAGATCCAACCAGTCCATTCTAAAGGAGATCAGTTCTGGGTGTTCATTGGAAGGACTGATGCTAAAGCTGAAACTCCAATACTTTGGCCACCTCATGCAAAGAGTTGACTCACTGGAAGACTCTGATGCTGGGAGGGATTGGGGGCAGGAGGAGAAAGGGATGACAGAGAATGAGATGGCTGGATTGCATCACCGACTCAATGGATATGAGTTTGAGTGAACTCTGGGAGTTGGTGATGGACAGGGAGGCCGGTATGCTGTGATTCATGGGGTCGCAAAGAGTCGGACATGACTGAGCGACTGAACTGAACTGAACTGAACTGATAGATTTACAATATCATGTCAGTTTCAGTTATACATAAAACTATCTATTTATTCATCTTCAGATTCTTTTCCCAAATAGGTTATTACAGAGTACTAAGTATAATTTCTTGTGTTATACAGTGGATCTTTGTTATTTATTTTATATACAGCAGTGTGCTTATGTTAATTCCCAACCTCCTGATTTATTCCTCCTCCCTCTTTCTCCCCTATGCTGTGCTTAGTTGCTCAGTCATGTCTGACTCTTTGCAACCCTGTGGACTGCAGCCCACCAGGCTTCTCTGTCCATGAGGATTCTCCAAACAAGAATACTGGAGTGGGCTGCCATGCCCTCCTCCAGGGGTTGTTCCCAACCCAGGGATCAAACCCAGGTCTCCCATATTGCAGGTTGATTCTTTCCCGACTGAGCCACTAGGGAAGCCCAAGAATACAGATGTGGGGAGCCTATCCCTTCTCCAGAGGGTCTTCCTGACCCAAGAATCAAGAGAACCCAAGAATTGGTTTCTCCTGCATTGCAGGCAGATTCTTTACCAGCTGAGCTACCAGGAGTTTTGTTTTCTATGTCTGTGAGTCTCCATTTTGTAAATAAGTTCATTTGTATGTTTTTCTTTTTATATTTTACATGTAAGTGATATCCTGTGATACTTGTCTTTGGTCACATTGCTGCAAAATAACATTATTTCATTCTTTTTCATGCCCGAGTAATATTCCAATGTACATATATGTACTTTGTCTTTTTTATCCATTCATCAATGAATGTTTTGGTTGCTACCATGTCTTAACTATTTTAAATAGTGCTGCAATGAACACTGGGGTGTATGTATCTTTTTGAATTATAGTTTTCTCCAGCTATATACCCAGAACTAAGATCATTGGATTATATGGTAATTCTATTTTTAGTTTTTTAAGAAGCCACCGTATTTTTCTCCAGAGTGGTTGCACCAATTTAAGTTCCCACCAATGTAGGAAGGTTCCTTTTTATCCATACCCTCTCCAGCATTTATTTGCAGACATTTTGATGATGGCCATTCTGAACAGTGTAAAGTGGTACTTCATTGTATTTTTGATTTGAAGTTCTCTATTAGTTAGTCATGTTGAGCATATTTTCATGTGCCTGTTCACCATCTGTATCTTCTCTGGAGAAGTATGTTTAGAAATTCTGTCCGTTTTACTACTGACTTTTCATATTAAGCTGTATGGGTTATTTGTATATTTTGGAGGTTAATCCCTTGTAGGTTGCATCATTTGCAAATATTTTCTCCTATTCAGTAGGTTATCTTTTTGTCTTGTTTATGGCTTCTTTTGCTATGCAAAAGCGTTTAAGTTTAATTAGGTCCCACTTGTTTTTCCTTTTTTAAATTTCCATTGCTCTAGGAAGTGGATCAAAATTATATTGCTGAGATTTGTCAAAAAGTCTATGTCTAAGTTTTCCTCTAGAAGTTTTACAGTATCCAGTATTATATTTAGGTCTTTAAACCATTTTGAGTTTATTTTTGTATGTGGTGTTACAGGATGTTCTCATTTCATTCTTTTACATGTAGCTGTCCAGTTTTCCAGCACCACTGTTGAAGAGACTGTCTTTTCTCCATTGTATGTTCTTGCCTCCTTTATTGTAGACTAATTGAGTGTGGGCGTGTGGGTTTATTTCTGGGCTCTCTATCGTGTTCCATTGATCTATATTTCTTTTTCGAGACAGCACTGTACAGTTTTGATGATGTAGCTTTGTTGGATAGTCCAAATTCAGGGTGCCTGATTTCTTCAGCTCATTTTTTCTTTCTCAAGATTGCTTTGGCTATTTGAGGTCTCTTGTGTTTCCATACAGAATAATTTTGTTTTGTTTTGTTTTAGTTCTGTGAAGGGCTTCCCTGATAGCTCAGTTGGTATAGAATCTGCCTGCAAAGCAGAAGATCCCAGTTTAATTCCTGGGTCTGGAAGATCCTCTGGGGAAGGGATAGGCTGCCCACTGCAGTATTCTTGGGCTTCCCTTGTGGTTCAGCTGGTAAAGAATCCACCTGCAATGCAGAAGACCTGGGTTTGATCCTTGGGTTGGGAAGATACTCTGGAGAAGGGAAAGGCTACCTACTCCAGTATTCTGGCCTGGAGAATTTCATGGACTGTATAGAATTCCATGGACTGATTCCTCCAGCTCAATTTTTCTTTCTCAAGATTGCTTTGGCTATTTCGGGTCTCTTGTGTTTCCATACAGCGTTAAAATATTTTGTTTTAGTTCTGTGAAAAATGCTGTTGGTAATTTGATAGGGATTGCCTTGAATCCACAGGTTGCCTTGGGTATTATAGTCATTTTGACAATATTGATTCTTGTAATGCAAAAACACGGTATATCTTTGCATCTGTTTTTGACATCTTCAGTTTCTTTCATCAGCATCTTATAGCTGAGTACAAATGTTTTGTCGCCTTAAGAAGGTTTATTCCTAGATGATTTATTATTTTGATGTGATGATAAAAGGATTGTTTCCTTAATTTCTCTTTAGATGTTAGGGTATAAAAATGAAACAAATTTCTGTATTTATTTTGCAGCTTTACTGAATTGATTGATGAGGTCTAGTAGATTTCTGGTTTCATCTTCAGAATTTTCTGTGTATAGTATCATGTCATCTACAGTGACAGTTTTACTTCTATTTTCTCCGTTTGAATTATTTTTCATTATTTTTCTTCTCTGACTTATGTAACTAGGACTTGCAAAATTATATTCAATAAAAGTAATGAGAGTGGATATCCTTGTCTTGTTCCTGATCTTAGAGGAAATGCTTCCATCTTTTCACCATTGAATATAATGTTAGGTGTGGGTTTGCCATATAAGGCTTTTAGTGTGTTATGTTCCCTCAAAGTCCACTTTTTGGAGTTTTATCATAATGGATGTTGAATTTTATCAAAAGTTCTTTCTGTACTTGTTGAGATGATATGGTTTTCATTCTTCAATTTGCTAATGTGGTATATCACACTGATTGATTTGTTAATATTGAAAAATCTGTATCCTTGGGCTAAAATCCCACTTAATCAAGATGTATGATCCTTTTAATATTTTTTTGGTTTCAGTTGCTAGTATTTTGTTGAATATTTTTGCTTGTGTGTTCATCAGTGATGTTGTCCTGGAATTTTCATTTTTTTGTGGTATCTTTGGTTTTGGTATCAGGGTGATAGAATGCATTTGTAAGTTTTCCTTTGTCTGCAGTTTTTTTTTTATAATTTCAGAAGGATAGGTGTTACCTCTTGTCTAAAAGCCTATGAAACCTTCTAGTCCTGGGCTTCTGTTTGTTGAAGTTTTTTAATCACAGATTCCTTTTCAAAAATTGTGATTGATCTCTTCATATTTTCTATTTATTTTTGGTTCAGTTTTTTGAGATTGTACTTTCATAAGAATTTGTACATTTCTTCTAGACTGTCCATTTTATTGGCATATACATAGTTGCCTGTAGTAGTTCCTTATGGTCCATTTCTGTGGTGTCAAATGTAACTTCTTTTTCATTTCTAGTTTTATTGATTTGAGCACTCTTATTCTTATAAATGAGTCTGGCTAAAAGTTTATAATTTTGTTTATCTTTTCAAAGAGCCAACTTTTAATTTCATTGATCTTTTCTATTTTTTAAAGTCTCTATTTCTTCTCTGATCTGTTATTTTTTTCTTTCTACTAACTTTCGGGTTTTTGTTGTTATTCTTCTTCTTCCTCTAGTTTCTTTAGGTATAAGGTTACATTGTTTGAGATTCACCTTTTTCCTAAGGTTAGCTTGTATTGCTATAAACTTCCCTCTTAGAACTTTTGCTGTGTCTCATAGATTCTGGATTATTGTGTTTTGTTTCCATTTGTCTCTAGGTATTTTTTTTTTTAATTTTCTCTTTGTTCCCTTCGGTTATCTGTTGGTTGTTTAATAGCAAATTATTTCGGCTCCACGTATTTGTGTGTTTTTCAGTTTTGTTTTTTTTTTATAGTTTTTTCCAATCTCATAATGTTGCAGTCAGTAAAGATGCTTGATATGATTTCAATTTTCTTAAATTTACTGAGGCTCTCTTCATGACCCATCATGTGCCAATTTATCCTGGAGAATGTTTCATATGTATCTGAAAAGAATGTGTCTCAATGTGTTCTTCCATAGGTTTATCCTGTGTGGAATCTTCTGCACTTCCTGGACTTGATGACTATTTCCTTTCCCATTTTGGGGAGGTTATCAGCTAGTATCTTTTCAAATATTTTCTCAGGCTCTTTCTCTCTTCTACTTCAGGGATCCCTGTAATACAAAAGTTCATGTTTGATGTTGTCTTAGAGCTCTCTTCAGTTCAGTTCAGTTCAGTCGCTCAGTCATGTCCGACTGTTTGCAACCCCAGGAATCAGAGGTCTATTAAACTATCCTAATTTCTTTTCATTCTTCTTTCTTTATTCTGCTCTGTAGCAGTAATTGCCACCACTCTCTCTTCCAGCTCATTGATTTATTCTTTTGCCTCATTTATTCTGCTGTTGATTCCTCCTTGTGTAGTTTTAAATTTTTCCATTGTTCAACTCTGTTTGATGTTCTTCATATGTTATAACTCTTTGCTAGAAAAACTTATAACTTCTTACTCTGTTCCTGCATTATTTTCCCAAGTTCTTGGGTCATCTTTACAATCATTACTCCGAACTTTTTCTCATGTAGATTGGCTATCTCCACATCACTTAGTTGTTCTTCTGGTGTTTTTCTTTTGTTCCTTCATCTGGAACATATTCCTTTGCCACCTCATTTTTTTTTTAAATTTCTATTTGTATTTTCATGTATGTGGTAGCTTAGTTACATATCTCAGCATTGGAGAAGTGGCCCTGTATTGGGTTTGTTTCCCCAGCAGTATATCCCCCTATTGTCATCCAAGGGCCAGTGACCAGGTGGTCTCAGGGTAGGTTCTGACATGTCTTTGCAAACTCAGTTCTGCAGGTTGCAGGATCATAATTTCCTTGCTTTTGTGTCTTCCCCCTAGTGGATGAGGCAGGTCTAGAGATTTATGCAGGCTTCTTGTTAGAAGGGGCTGGTGTCTGCCCACTTGTAGGTGAAGCTGTGCCTTGGTCCTCTGGTGGGCAGGGCCATGTCAAGTGTTGTGTCTAGAGGTGGCTGTGAGCTCAAGAAATCTTTAGGCAGCCTTTCTGCTAATTGGTGGGACTGTGTTCCTGATCAGATGAAGGGTCCCAGCACTGGAGCTTACAGGCAATTGGATGGAGCCAGTCTCAGTAACAAGTACATAGAATGTCTGCCTCCAGCTATAGTTCACATAGGTCCCCACTATGTCCATCACCACAGCTTTTCACCCCAGGGAGAGCCATAGTTGCCTCCTATCTCCCCAGGAGACACTTTAAGACCAGCAAGTAGATATGGCCCAAGTTCCTATGAAGTCAATGCTTTTTCCCTGTGATTAGTGCATGCAGGACATTGTGTCTGTCCTCCAAGAGTAGATTGTTTCCTTGAATCCTGTGGAGTTCCTACCATCAAGCCTTGATGGCCTACAAAACTAAATGCTCTAGAGGCTCCTCCTCCTGGTGCTGGACCGCTAGACTGGAGAGGCTGGCACAGTGTCAGAGTTCTCACTCCTGGGGAGAAGCTCTGCAATATAATTATTCTGTCTGTGGGTCACCCAGCCAGGGGTATGAGATTTGATCATATTCTGAGTGTGTCCCTTCTACTATCTCATGGTTTCTTCTTTGTATCTTTGGATGTAGAATTTCAGTGTTTGGTAAAGTCCAGTCCTTTTTTACCAATGTTTATTCAGTAGTTAGTTGTGATTTTGGTGTGCGCATGATAGGAGCTGAGCTCAGGCTCCACCTCTGCTGCCATTTTGTCTCCCTCTGAGGACTCATTTTAAAAATATTGACACCTTATGTACAATTAGATATCTTTTACTACTAAATCAAAAGAGAATACAAATATAACTCAAATATAACTTTAAATGAATGATCATTACAACAAAAAGCTTCTTGTGTGGAACTTCTTTTTTGGCTTTTGAAGAACCTGATGAGATTTTAAAGTAATGTGCTATCAGAAATCTTTTCAAGTACCTTACTGTCTTTGCAGCTCATTTAGAAAGGATAGAAGATAATCTGACAAATAAAACTTCCTCCCTCTCAAAATATTGTCCATCTGTTGGACATTTAGGTTGCTTCCATGCCCTGGCTATTGTAAACAGTGCTGCAATAAACAATGGGGTACATGTGTCTTTTCCAATTATAGTTTTCTCAGGGTATATGACCAGTACTGGGATTGCTGGGTCATATGGTAGTTTTGGCTTCCCTGGTGACTCAGACATTAAAGAATTTGCCTGCAATGTGAGAGACGCAGGTTTGGTCCCTGGTTTGGGAAGATTCCCTAAAGAAGGAAATGACTACCCACCACAGTATTTTTGCCTTGAAAATTCCATGGACAGAGGAGCCTGGCAGGTTACAGCCCACGGGGTCGGAAAATGTCAGACATGACTGAGCAGCTAACATATATTATGGTAGTGTTATTCTTACTTTCTTAAGGAACCTCCATACTGTTTCCATACAGGTTGTATCAATTTACATTCCCACCAAGAGTACAAGAAGGTTCCCTTTCTCCAACACCCTCTTCAGCATTTAATGCTTGTAGATTTTTTGATGATGGCCATTCTGACTAGTGTAAGGTGATCCCTCATTGTAGTTTTGATTTGCATTTCTCTAATAATGAGTTATGCTGAGCATCTTTTCATGTGTTTGTTGGCCATCCAGTATTTCTTCTTTGGAGAAATGTCTGTTTAGGTCTTCTATCCTTTTTTTAAATTTATTTTTTGATACTGAGTTTCATAAGCTGCTTGTGTATTTCGGAATAACATTAAGATTTTGTCAGTTGTTTCATTTACAAATATTTCTCCCATCCCAAATGTTGTCTTTTCATCTTATTTATGGTTTCTTTTGCTCTGCAAAGCTTTTAAGTTTAACTAGGTCCCATTGGTTTATTTTGGCTTTTATTTTCATTACTCTAGGAGGTTTGTCAAAAAAGATCTTGCTGCAGTTTATGTTTGAGAGTGTTCTGCCTATATTTTCCTCTGAGTTTAATAGTGTCTGACATTATATTTAGGTCTTTAATCCATTTTGAGTTTATTTTTGTGTATGGTGTTAGGAAGTGTTCTAATTTCATTCTTTTATATGCAGCTGTCCAGTTTGCCCAGCACTGCTTACTGAAGAGACTCTTTTTCTCCATTGTACATTCTTGCCTCCTTTGTATGTCCTTTGCTTTTCTTTCTTCCTCTTTTCTAAATCTAACACAATTCTCTTCTTTTTTTGATTTTCTTCTCATGTTATTGGCTTTTTAAAAATTTCTCCATTTTCAAGTACAATTTCCATTCTAAGCAATCTGTGATGTAATACTCTTGATTTTGTAAGAATCATTCAGTTATGCTCTTTCAGTAGTTTTCTTAATTATTATGCAAGGCAAAGAGTATCCTCTGTCAAATTCACAAATTCATTCTTTTATCTTTTATTCTTAGACATTTTCTTGTGTCATCTTTATTTTATCCTCTCCACTTTCTTTTCTCTCTTTTGGAAATTCTTATTCATCAAATGTTGGATGTCCCTAATCTTGTTTCTTATTTTTATCTCTTTCTTTTCCTTTTGTAAGATTTCTATACTTCTAAAGTTATTATTCTTTCAGGATTAACTGGTATAGCTTTAAATTTCTATTTTTTAAAAAAATTGTACCTTTTATAGCAGCATTTTCTCATAAAAAATGCAATTTTTTATCTCTTAGGGTTATAAATAATGTAATAATATACTTTGAAGTTATTTTTTCTTCCCTCTGTTACCATTGTTCCTTCTAAATTCCTACAGAATATTGCACTGCTTAATCACATTTAAGAATTAGGCACTAAAAATACTTTTTGAAATTATTTTATATAATCTAAATATGTACAGTGAATTAGTAAGTAATGAATATTTCGTTGTCAGACACCCACATGTCATCATCTGGAGATTTTTTCTCCGGCACTATTCACTTTCTTCAGATATGCATATTCTGTTCTTCTGAACTGAGACACATGATTGGTTACTGATAATTTCAGAACAAGAAAATAGAGGCTGGTGAAGGGTGGTTCACTGTTTAATATATTACTCTATTTAACTCCCTTGTTTTGAACTCAAGATCTCCTAATCTGATATCCCTGGGTCCTGAGGCTTTCCGCTGGCAGTCTTAGATGAATGTTCATCCTGATAGGCTAACAGATTTGTATGAACTGTAACAAATGAAAGTGCCTAAAAAATGAAAGGTTCAAAAGAGCAAGTTTTGTAAATCAACAGTTTTTGTAACTCTTTTCTTATTGTTGTCTGTTTATTATTTGCATATGTTGACACTTGGCATGCCAAGAATGTGCACATTATACAATAGAGGAATATTTTTACTATTTATAAATAGAATAAACAAAAGCAATGTGAACTAGACCTAGGTAATAAGCAGGAACTTGCCAAATAGTTAATAAAATATTCTAGATAACTGGAGAATGTCATTATCTAAAAACAACACCTGTTATTAAAATAAGTGATATTAGATTTAAAACTATCATGAAAGGTCATGCCAGCTTTTTTAATAGGATAACCTCCAACTTTAAGTGAATTGACAGAATAAATGTTTTTCTCACTTTCATTGGTCATTCAGGGACCCAAACACTCATATGTGTTTTCTGCTCTTCTATAAGTTCTTAGATTGGCTTCCCAGGTGGCTAACTTGTTAAGAATTCACCTGCCAATGCAGGAGAGGCAGGTTCTATCCCTGGGTCAAGAAGACCCCTGGAGAAGGAAATGGCAATCTACTCCAGCATTCTTCCTGGGAAAATTCCATGGACAGAGGAGACTAGTGGACTACAGCCCATGGGGTTGCAGAAGAGTTAAACACAAGTTATTAAGGAAACAACAACATAAGTTCTGAAGCTTTTCATTCACACAGAAGATGACAGAGTGAGAGTGCAGAAAAGTACATGAGCTTTGAAACCATTTCAAGCATGAAGTGACACACATCATTTCTGCTTACACAGCACTCATTCATGAGTTCTTAAAAACTAGACTTGATAAGTATGTATGCAACTGTCTTTATGAGCTTGTATGTTACACTTAATGGAAAAGACATTCTTATACTCCTGATTAATTTTATTATTTTCACCCATTCTTAATGGACTTGGTAATTTATTTATTTTTTACTATGGTGGCAATATTGTTATATCATACCCCTCTAATTTGATTTTCACTAGTGAATTTTCAAAATGAGTTGTAGGACATTTATTAAGTCAACAAATTATACAAATAAATTACTAAACAATAAAATTCAATACATTTTAACTGTAAGAAAAATTACTCAATACTTTCTATTATTTGTACTCTGTTTAAACAAAAGTTTTCCCCTCTGTTTTCTTTCATGGGCTTTATTTTCTGCAATAGGATTCTGTTTGTTTCAGTGCCCCTAGTTTGTGTCTCACTCTATGATTTAATCTCTTCATTTGTATAACTCAGTGTGAAGCCATCTTGCCTTGCTTCTCATCTTGGCTCTATTTATAATAATTTGTGGCCCTGAGCGAGTCACACACGCTGTCTTGGTCTCTGCTTTCTGGTCAGTAAGCTATAAGAAAGGCTTTTAAACATCTTCACAAAGTCCTTTCTAGAGCCAAAGTTCTGTAATTCTAAGAACACTGAACTTAAACAGTATTCAAGGATTTCATTTTTACTTCCCAGCCCACTGTAAATCATTAGACTGTTGTTACAGTATTTCAGCAAATTTAATCTTCAGTAATCTTCTATCTTAGCCTCTGAAATAAAAGCAATTATGGTCAGACATTTGTAATCACTGAAGCTTTCAAGTTTCATTTGCGGCAAAATGAAACTCATTACTTTCTCTAATCAACAAACTACTCTAATGTTACCTGCAAATCTAAAAATAAATAATAAATACCTTAAAAAATTCTAGATTGAAATTAATCAGTCATTCAGGGGAGAATCATGAACCCAGAAGCTACAGAATAAGAAAATTTCTAGGTAATAAGGATTGCTAATTTAGAATCACTTTAAGTAATATAGGTGTGCCTGAGAGAATCTAATCTGACAATACTTCTGTGCTTTGACTTTCTGTAACCAAATTATACAACAATACATGGCCTTGATAAAGTCATTGCAGTTTTTAATGTACTTTTCTATACCTTTTAACTAATTTCGTACTCATAACCCAAAAAAGTAATCATAATGGCATCATCTTGATCACTTGAAACATGCTGTTCTCTTCGTTATTTCATTTAATACTTATAAATCTTTTTAAAAGGACACTAGAATTATACACTGTTTTATGATAAGAAAATGACACTTAGAAATATCAATACTGGGACTTCCCTGGTACTCTAGTGGCTAAGACTCTGCATGCCCAATACAGGGGATCTGGGTTTGCTTCCTGGTTGGGGAACTAGATCCTATATGCCACAATTAAGCACACATGGCACAACTAGAAAACCCACGCACTGCAACTAGAGACACCTGCACACTGCAGTGAAGACCCAGCACAGCCTGAGTAGATAAAATAAAAATGATTTTTTAAAAAAAAGAAATATCAATATTAAGTCACTTATTTAGGATAGTTCAACTCTTAGAAAGTAATGTCAAGAAGCTGTTGTTACCCAGGGTAAGTTTCCACAAAATGTGCCACAATGGAACATTGATCATTTTTAATTAAATTTACTTAAGAAATGGCCAGTGCAAGAGGGCCACTTTGACTCTCCTCTCTGTTTCTGAAAGAGGGAAACAAATCCCTAACATGAAAGGCACACTCCCTGAATCTGGAGTTAGAAGGACTCTCTTATCACTAGAGAAAGGGAATTCAGGCTAAGAAGCCTATATAAATGAACCCTTTTTACCTCTTTAATTTACTACCCCCCAGCCCATCTCTGTTTAGATTCTTCATTAATGAATCACCCACAGGCTACATTTTTTGTCCTGTAAGTTCTTCACAAATTTATTGTTTATTTGTCCAAAATGTATAAGAGCCACCTGCTTGGCCACATGTAAGGTCCCATTTCTTTTGAGACCTGCATGTGCATGAATTAAAATTTGTTTCTTTTTCTCCTGTTAATATGTCTTCTTCAATATTATTATTACACCAACCATTAAGAACTCTAGATGGATAGAGGGGGAAATTTCCCCTTCCCCAAGAAAGGTCACCAGGCATTTAATTAGCAAAGACATTGAACTGCCTGCATATTGAGGACTAGATCTGGATGTTGATGTGATTTGCTATCATTATTATTTTTGGCAAACTGTAAGTACTGTAAAATATTAAGATACTTAAATTATGGAAAATGACTTCTAGAGAGGCCACAAAATGATACAGATTTTTCCTTTTGGGTACTCAGGGTAGGCTTCTTGATTGTGATTCCAAGCACTGTATAATTTCTGATGTACTCTATATTGTCTTCATCATGGCTAAGAAAGAGATATACAGTGCAAGCTTTCTTACATGACTTCCATGTCACTGACCTGTCTGAAAACACCATATCCACCATTCCTTCTGAAAAACATACTAACTCTGTTAACAGGCTGAAGACTTGGAACTGAAAGCATCTCTCTAGAATCCTTGCTTACTATTGCTCCACTAACCAAATCACTTCCAGCCTAGCTTTTGTCATAAACTAGGCCCTCTCAGAGAGTAAAGAAAGTGCCTGCAAAGTGGGAGACTGGGATTCGATGCCTGGGTCGGGAAGATCCCCTGGAGAAGGAAATGACAATCCACTCTAGTATTCTTGCCTGGAAAATTCCATTAACAGAGGAGCTGGAGGGCTGCCTTCCATAGGGTGGCAGAGTTGGACACAACTGTGCGACCTTCTCTCTCTCTCAGGGTCTCTGCTGTACTCACAAAGGAATAAATGCATACAGTTTCAGACTAAGTAAAATATAGCCCATTTCAATACAAAGTCTGTCTTTCCATCCTAACACCACCTCTATTAGAATTGGCTGTTTGGAGGAAAAAGTATAAAGATTATTTGGGCAGAACCAGGTAATGATTTTCTGGATAGAAATGTTATGCCCACATCACATGGTCTGAAATAGTCTGAGAACTCATCCCTTTTTTTTT
Source organism: Moschus berezovskii (assembly GCF_049115385.1). Classification (NCBI taxonomy): domain Eukaryota; kingdom Metazoa; phylum Chordata; class Mammalia; order Artiodactyla; family Moschidae; genus Moschus; species Moschus berezovskii. The sequence continues at coordinate 47,975,003 of NC_142471.1, read as the reverse complement.
TTTTTTAAATTTTTTCCCCTTTCCCTCAAATGGCCATATGACATAGAGGAGATACCTGAGTCACTCACACTCGGTATTTTTATTGGCCTCAGCAGGCTAGCTGGAACCTCTGTTCCTGTTCTTACTCATTTCCTCTCAGGTCTAAAATCCTTGAAAGTGAAGTAAAAGTGTTAGTCACTCAGTCATGTCCGACTTTGTGACCCCATGGGCTCTAAGCCTACCAAGCTCCTCTGTCCATGGAATTCCCAGGCAAGAATACTGAAGTGGGTAGCCATCCCTTCTTTAGGGGATCTTCCTGACCCAGGAAATGAACCCAGGTCTCCTGCACTGCAAGTAGATTCTTTACAATCTGAGCCACCAGGAATCCTTATGGCTAATGAAATTGCTCTTAATTGGTGGAGCTCAGAGACATCTCCACCACCTGCTGGTCTCACTAAGCTTGCTTCTGAAAGCTCATACTTTCATTTTCAGGCATGGTTATTTACATCTTGCCCATTTTCAGAAGCCATATTCAAATCTGAATATAGATTCTATGAGAATAGAATTTTTGGCTATTTTTAGTTCACTGCTTTATCTGCAGTGCTCCGCACATGGTCTACCATATAGAAAGTGTGCAATCAGTATTTGCTACATGAATTAATAGATGAACAAATTCCAAAAAGTCTTCACTAAACTCATGCATTTTTCTGGTGATAAAACTAGTTATAAACTCCAAAATGGGATGCAGATTCCTCTCATTATATGCAGCTTCTATGACACAAATTCTTCATAAGTAAAACAGAAGCTCTGAAATTACACCCACAAAACAAATAATGAAAATATAACAGCTTACTATAAATAATAATGTACTATATAGTTTCTCACTGCATTAACTTTTTAGCTTTGAAAGTATATAGCCAGTTATAGATGGAAGAGAAAGATTCCGTTCAACTCAGTAGATTCCTATAGTTTCAAATGAACATTTTGGTGACTCATCCTCTATTAAGAAAGCAAGAAAGCACAGGGAATAATGAGCTCTTCTGATTTCTAGATTGTTTTCTACGATCTCAGGAGAAAGCAAGATATTCTTCCTTCATAACATATTAACAGATGCTGTTTCCTAATCAGTTTTACACTAATCTAGAGAAAAGAGCAGAGAAGGCAAAGGCAAGCCACTCCAATACTCTTGCCTAGAAAATCGCATGGACAGAGGAGCCTGGTGGGCTGCTGTCCATGGGGTCGTTACTAATCAGACACGACTGAGCGACTTCACTTTCACTTTTCACTTTCACGCATTGGAGAAGGAACTGGCAACCCACTCCAGTGTTCTTGCCTGGAGAATCCCAGGGACGGCGGAGCCTGGTCGGCTGCCGTCTATGGGATCGCACAGAGTCGGACACGACTGAAGTGACTTAGCAGCAGCAGCAGCTAAGAAAAGAGACTTTGACTTGACCAGAAATGTTAAAAGACAATTATAAACACAAAAATATTATTAGATTTTAATTCCTTTTGTCATGTAGCTTTCATGTGTATCATGTTCATTTGTGTTATGTAGATAAAATGAAGTTAAAAAGAAACAAAAAAGGTTAAGAAGGGTGATTAAGAGATTTTTTTAATTTGTTTTACTGGGTTAAGGCTGGAATTGGCACACATTATTACTGATAACATTTAATTGTCTATAAATCAGGTACATGGTAACATCTAACATCAAGTAATGCTGCAAAATGCAGTATTCTCAGAAGAAGGAGGAAATAGGTTTGATAAACTATTTCTGTCACAAAATGAAATATAAAAGTTAAAAAAAAAGATTAGGAATTTTCTCACATTTGATTCTGTGAGTTTTGTATTTTCTTCATAATAACTTGCTTGCCATCCTTTTCCATCATTTCTCCTTTCCTATATTTCCTCTACTCCTTCATTGTCATGAAGTTCCACAAATAACAATTAAGCAACTAATTAGTGGCAGACCAGGAAAAGGCACTTGCGACCCACTCCAGTACTCTTGCCTGGCAACTCCCATGGACGGAGGAGCCTGGTGGGCTGCAGTCCATCGGGTCGCTAAGAGTTGGACACGACTGAGCGACTTCACTTTCACTTTTCACTTTCATGCATTGGAGAAGGAAATGGCAACCCACTCCACTGTTCCTGCCTGGAGAATCCCAGGGACGGGGGAGCCTGGTGGGCGGCCATCAATGGGGTCGCACGTCAATGGGGTCGCAACAATGGAGTTAGACACGACTGATGGGACTTAGCAGCAGCAGCAGCAGCAGCAGTGGCAGACCAACAAGTTCTGTATAGGGAGAGTTTAGGAGTGCAATCTGGTTAGAAGGGGGAATAGAGGACTTTTCCTGAAGTGTCTTATAGTGTAATTTCATTTGTTATTGGATTCCATCATTATTTGGACAGGAATGGTGAATGAGGCTGCTGAAATTCAAAGGAGTTGAAATGACTTCATGGCTGCCCTTTGATCTCATTTTTATTCAAGTTAACAAAAAAGTAGGCACACTGTCATTCATATGCTCACATGCTCAATTATCAGGACAGGCCCTAAAAATTTTCTCAAACAATGGTTTTAGCAAGCCATTTCATTTCTTTGAACACTTTGTTTTGTTTTGAACTTTTTCATTTACATTGGAGTATAGCCAGTTAATAATGTTGTGATAATTTCTGGTGAAGAGCAAAGGGACTCAGCCATATATATAAATGTATCCCTTCTCCCACAAATTCCCCTCCCATCAAGGCTGTTACATAACATGGAGCAGATTTCCTTGTGCTATACAGTAGGTCCCTGTTGGCTATCTATTTTAAATATAGCAGTGCATGCATGTCGATCCCAAACTCCCTAATTATCCCTTCACCCTATCCTTCCCCCATGTATGTGAGTCCCTTTCTGTTTTGTAAGTTCATTTATATCATTTCTTATTAGAGTCTACATATAAGGAATATCATGATATTTCTCTTCTCTGTCCAACTTACTTCACTCAGTATGACAATCTCAAGGCCCATCCATGTTGCTACAAATGACTTTATTTCATTCTTTTTAACTGCTGAATAATACCCTATTGTATATATATACCACATCTTCTTTATCCATTCTTCTGTTAGATGGACATTTAGGTTGCTTCCCTGTCTTGTCTATTGTAAACAGTGATGAAAAAAACATTGAGGTGCATGTATCCTTTCAGACCATGTTTTCCTCCGGATGTATGCCTAGGAATGGGATTGCAGGGTCATATGATAGCTCTATTTTTAGATTTTTAAGGAGCCTCCATACTGTTCTCTGTAGTGGCTGTACCAATTTACATTCTGAACAATAGTGTAGGAGCGTTCCCTTCTCTCTACACCTTCAGCATTTATTGTGGATTTCTTGATGATCCATTTTGACATTTGATCCATTTTGACTGGTGTGAGGTGATATCTCATTGTAGTTTTGATTTCCATTTCTCTAATAATTAGCAATGACGAAGATCTTTATCATGTGCCTCTTGGCCATCAGTATGTTTTCTTTGGAGAAATGTCTCTTTACGTCCTCATCCCATTTTTTGATTGGGTTATTTGTTTTGATGATATTAAGCCTCATAAGCTGTTTGTTAATTTTGGAGACTAATTCCTTTTTGGTCAGATAAATTGCAAATATTTTCCCCATTCTTTGAACCTTTAAGCCTAATTATTTTCTACCACATTTTGTATGTTTAACAATCACAATATTAAGTATTAAATAAACTGTTTCCTATGTTATTTTTATTTATCACATGCATCAGGATAAAAATGGGAAAGTGTTTTATAGCAGAAGATATATAAGTTAATGAAACCAGAGGTTTCATTTTTCACTGTGCTTAGAATATAATTACCACAACCTGTCTTTTATTTTTAATGTGCTCATATCGAACTATATCTTGCTATTAATTTGAATGACCTTGAGAGAGATAAATAATTAAAAGAAACTTTGTAACTATGATAATAGTTCATAAAATAATTGCAAGTCACACATTTCTAATGTTAAGCATATTCTGACTAGCTGATAGGATTCAATGACTATGAAAGCCTAAGATATAGAAATGAGTGGTCCCATTTGAATAAAGAGAAATAATTATGTTCAAAGGAGAACAAATCAAGACCATCGTCTTTTGTAATTAGTGTGTATTCAGACCTTAGTCTCTTAAAGAATGATAGATACTATTTCAAGGCAGCATTCTAGATACCATGTTGAATTTTAAAATGTACAAGACACTATTTGTTCTATCACATAGCTTGAAATATAGTTGGTAATATAAGCTATATAATTGTAAAATAATGCTGTTTAACATACAAGTTATTTCAAGAGTAAATTAGTTGAAGTGGTAGATCAAAGGATAAAGTTTCTGTGAGCAAAGGATGATCAGGGAATTTCCCAATGCAAAGGGATTATGTGGGATTTTAAGGAAAACTTGTGTTTATCTGGTAGAGGGAAGGGAGGACTCTGTCCTAGCAAAGGAGAAGAATGTTAGTAAGGGTACATACATGAATATCTAGATGAGTCTAGAAGAAATATTAACCTAAAACATTTTGTTTATAAATGAGAAACACCCAACTTAAACAAACTTAAAGAAAAAAGAAATTTATTGATTCACACAACTATCAATTATGGCATTGCTGAATCCAGGGGCATAAACAATATTATTAGGACTCTGTCTTCTTCCAACTCTGGGATTCAGTTCCTTCCATTCATTGGCTTCATTTTCAGATAGGTTCTGCCTCAGTAGCAGGAAAGAAGGCAGCTGTATACATATATACAACATTTATTAGAAAAAAATATTTTAAAAAATTGATTGATTCTGTCATCTATCACCAAACTAATGATTCTGATCTAAGAAAAGTTATGACCAACCTAGATAGCATATTAAAAGGCAGAGGCATTACTTTGCCAACCAAGGTCCATCTAGTCAAGGCTATGGTTTTTCCCATGGTCATGTATGGATATGAGAGTTAGACTGTGAAGAAAGCTGATTGCCGAAGAATTGATGCTTTTGAACTGTGGTGTTGGAGAAGACTCTTGAGAGTCCCTTGGACTGCAAGGAGATCCAACCAGTCCATTCTAAAGGAGATCAGCCCTGGGTGTTCATTGGAAGTACTGATGGTAAAGCTTAAACTCCAATACTTTGGCCACTTCATGCGAAGAGTTGACTCATTGGAAAAGACTCTGATGCTGGGAGGGACTGGGGGCAGGAGGAGAAGGGGACAACAGAGAATGAGATGGCTGGATGGCATCACCGACTCAACGGAGGTGAGTTTGAGTGAACTCCGGGGGTTGGTGATGGACAGGGAGCCCTGGCGTGCTGTGATTCATGGGGTCGCAAAGAGTTGGACATGACTGAGCAACTGAACTGAACTGAACTGTATCCTTATGCCAAAGACATATATTTTGTGGTGCTATATTCTGCTCCTCTTCATCTTCAAAAGTAGACTGAAATATCCTTCCACTCTAATGTGAAAATTTAAGGCATTTTGAGTTAAGAATTGTGTTGAAAGTCCAGGAGAACTTTTAAAGCATTCTCAACTTCCTTTTAAATTGTGATTCAAATTGATTCCTGTGTTAAAATATTGCATCATTTGATTTGGATAATGATAATGGAGGGCCCACATATTCTAGCAGAAAGGGGAAAAAAATGTTTGAACCATTGTAACTATAAAGGATATATGCAAATGCCCAACAAACAAACAACATTTCTGAACAGAATTAACCATCAAGTGATGCAAATTAAAATGATAATGAAATAAAATCTCAAAACTTTAAAAAGCTAACATTAAAAAAGCTAACAATCCCATGTCCTGGTAAACGTGGGTAGTAAGTGGTTTCTCTGACTTTCTTAGAGGACATGTTAAGTGATACAACTTTGGGAAACTGGTTGGTGTTTACTTATAAATTTAAACATACATGTAACCTATGATCCTTAGGTGTTTACAAAGATGAATGAAAGGGCTTGTCATCAAAATGACTTGTATAAAATGACTGTAAGATTCTTACATATAATCAGAAACTGAAAATACCCAAATGCCCCTTTAAAGAAGAAAAATTAATAAATGATACATTCATAGAATAAAATAATAACCAGCAATATAAAGATACACACTATTGATAAAAACTAACTATATAAATGAAGGGGAAAAAAGCCCAGACAAAAGAGTTTCTAGCTAAATTTCACTTATGTGATATTCAGAAACAAAGGTAATCTGTGATGACAAAAATAAAAACAGCAATTACCTCTGACATGGAGGGATTACTAGAAAAGGTTCATGAAGGAAATTTCTACTTTGAAGTTATACTACATTTAATTTTTATTGAAAAGGCAATATTCTAGCTTTTCAGTACGTCTGATTCCTACAAAGGGAGTTAGCTCTGCAGATATTTGGTCAAAGAATATCCTGGTCAGGAGGAACTACCTACACAATGTCCCTGAGGTAGCAACGACCCTGGTTGTACATCATGCTAGCCAACAACTGAAGTGAAACAAAAAAGTGAATGAAGGTCAGTGCAGATGTTGGAAAGTAAATCAAGTGTCAGATTATGTAGGATCTAGCAGAGAGCACTATAAGGATTTTCCATTTACTTTAGTAATATGAAAAGTCAGGCAGAGTTTTATCAGAAGATAGATATGATCTAGTTTTTGTTTGTTTATTGTTTTTTATTGAAGATAGTTGCTTTACAATAGTGTGTTGGTTTCTAATGTACTGTATTGGATTTCCCTGGTGGCTCAGACAGTAAAGCGTCTGCCTACAATGCAGGGGACCCAGGTTCAATCCCTGGGTAGGGAAGATATCCTGGATAAGGAAATGGCAACCCACTCCAGTATTCTTGCTTGGAAAATCCCATGGACAGAGGAACCTGGTAGGCTACAGTCCATGGGGTCGCAAAGAGTTGTACATGACTGAGCAACTTCACTTTCACTTCTACTGTACAGCAAAGTGGAATCAGCCACATGTATACATAAATCCGCTCTTCTTTGGATTTCCTTCCCATTTAGGTCACCACAGAGCATTGAGTAGAGCTTCCTGTGCTATATAATTGGTTCTCATTAGTTATCTATGGATTGGGAAGATTGGAATTGGCATATATACAGATATAATCTACTTTAATCTCTCTGCTTTCTAGGCTGAGAACAGACATTAGAAATCAAGGGAGGGAAACATGGAGATTAGTTAGACGATGATCAAATCCAGATAAGAGGCATTGTGGACTTGGATCAGGTGGTGTTTATAAATAAAGGGAACAATAATGGATTTTGCATTTATTCTGGTGTCGACTAAAAAAATATAATCACAACATGAAAGTAGAAAGTTATTTTATTTCTTGGGAATACTTAGGACTCTGAGCCCAGGAGACAGCATCTCAGTAGCTCTGAGAAAACTGCTCTAAGGAGGCAGGAGGGGAAGTCAGGCTATATACAAGTTTGTAACAGGGAGCAGGCAGTTTGAACATCAAAGATCAGATATCAAGTTAAGGAATTTAGTATTCTATGTATGGGAATATGCAAGGCTCTGGACTCACTGAATTCATTCCTTTCATATGCGCCTCAGCTCTCTAGGGCCAGTACCATTTCCTTGTTCATCTTGCTTCTTGCATCTCCCCAGCTCCTCAGCAATCACCATAGAGGGTGGCAGCATCCACTGGATAGCAGTTTGGGGAGCCCTCATTCACATTTGGAGGCCAGAAATCACTGATGTTTGTGACATTACTTGTTTATCAACATGGCAGGAAATACTTTCATTTCACATTGGATATTTCCTCACAGGTTGTGTGTGGCATGAGTGAACAAAAATAAATGAGTGGAAGTTGATAGAATGTTTTTGGTCTGAGTTGGAGTTGCCATCATCAGCTGTGGTTGGGAAAACTGAAGGAATCAAGTCTGTGTGGTATAGAAGCCCAGGAGTTTAATGCTAAGCATGTTATTTTGGAAATATAGACAGTTGACCCTTGAATAATGGAGGATGAGGCATTGACCCCTGCACAGTAAAAAATCCACACATAATCTGTCCTATAACCTTATCCGCAGTTCTGCATTCTCAGATTCAACCCATCATGGATTGCACAATTCATGTTTATCAAAAAACCTGCATAGAAGTAGACAAGCGTATTTCAAACTGATGCTGTATAAGGATCAACTATGTTAGAACAGAAACACAACTGTAAATATAGTAGGCAGTTGTATATAGATGTTTGGATTTTGAAAGAAAAGTTTGGACTGCAGATATAACATAATATTCTCTGTCATCTGGTGTTTAAAGTGAATAAATGCAAAAGAGACTAGACTAAGCCCTAGAATAATCCAATATTAACAGATTGGAGAGATGTGAAGAAACTATCAAGGTAGATTGAGAAGGAGTAGCCTGTGAGGAGGAGAAGGCAATGGCAAGCCACTCCAGTACTCTTGCTTAGAAAATCCCATGGATGGAGGAACCTGGTAGGCTGCAGTCCGTGGGATCGCTAAGGGTCAGACACGACTGAGCGACTTCACTTTCACTTTTCACTTTCACACATTGGAGAAGGAAATGGCAACCCACTCCAGTGTTCTTGCCTGGAGAATCCCAGGGACGGGGGAGCCTGGTGGGCTTCTTTCTAAGAGGTCACACAGAGTCAGACATGACTGAAGTGACTCAGCAGCAGCAGCAGCAGTCTGTGAGGAAGAAGAGGTATCAAGATGAGGTATCTTACCTCAGCTAATACAAATCGGCCTTTTGGAGGGCAACATTGGAAAACAATCTTTTTATTATGGCACTTACCCACCATCTGCTCTAAAAAGGAAATATGATGTATGTAAAAATATAATGACTCTAAGATAAACAGCTCCCCTTTGCCATTGTGCCATGCGTAACTGATAGTTGTAACCACTTAAAGGACAAATTAAGAAAAGTATACAAAGATGGAAAAGTGAAAGTTGCTCAGTTGTGTCCGACTCTTTGCAACCGCATAACTATACAGTCCATGGAACTCTCCAGGCCAGAATATTTGAGTGGGTAGCCTTTCCCTTCACCAGAGGATCTTTCCAACCCAGGGATTAAACCTAGGTCTCTCTCATTGCAGGCAAATTCATTACCAGCTGAATCACAAGGGAAACCCAAGAATACTGGAGTGGGTAACCTGTCCCTTCTCCAGGGGATCTTCCCGACCCAGGAATTGAACCAGGGTCTCCTTTATTGCAGGTGGATTCTTTACCAACTGAACTATCAGGGAAGCCCATAATGATAGAAGGAGTATGTCAAATCAAAACTTATCCATATTTTTAACAAAATAAGAGACATTGGTGACATTGGCAAAGCTGTTTTTAGCAATAAGGACATTAGAGATTCTGAAAGAGCTGTTTTAGTGTAGTCTTGAAGGAAAACCATAATTAGTTTGTGTTTCAGAGACAAATAAGAAAAAAACTGAAAACAGTGAAAATATATTATGGCATGGAAATTTGCAGGAAGTAGAGAAGGAAAAGTTGATAGCTAGTAGAAAATTGGGATTTAAGCATGTGTGTCTTTCTCTTCCCACAAAAACAGCATCATCTACCAAATTATTAAACATCTTGGTGCCCAATGCTATAAAAGGCACTTTTTGTATGATCCCATTTCAACACCACAACACTCTTGTAAGATAAGAATTGCCATCTGCCTATGGTAAAGCATCTGCCTACAATGCAGGAGACCTGGGTTCAATCCCTGGGTCAGGAAGATCTCCTGGAGAAGGAAATGGCAACCCACTCCAGTATTCTTGCCTGGAAAATCCCATTGACAGGGGAGCCTGGTAGGCTACAGTCCATGGGGTTGCAAAGAGTCAGACATGACTGAGTGACTTCACTTTCTTTCTTTCTTTCTTTTTAGGAAAAGATTGAATCTTGGAAAAATTAAATAATCTGCCTGAAGTCATCTACTAGTAAATGCATGAGCTAGAATTTAGGTACACACCTATTTGATTTGAAAATCATTTTCTAATCATATCTTTAAGTGTGCCTTTTTTTTAAATGAAAGAAATAATAGAATGCCTATAAACTGATGGGTATAATTCAGTAAAGAAGAAACGATGGCAAAGGAAAGAGAGGAACAAAGAACCAAAACAATATCTGTGAGTAGCTGAATAAAAATGGGATCAGTAACACATGGGCAAGAATTGGCTCATAAAATTTATGAGAACAGTTAAGAAACATAAATTATGAGGAGAGGTGCTAGTAGTTAGGTGGATGTGGTGATGAGCATCTGTAAATTCTCTTTATGTATAATTTTCTTAATAATTAGGAAGCAAGTATTGATACATAATTTAAAATGAAGAGTAGGAAAGATGTGGTTGAGATTTTAGGAGACAAATGATAATGTTTGGGATAGTCATTTAAGGAAGTGGTAGAGTGAATGGATTAGATAAGTGAAGTCTGACTTCTGAACATAATTGAGATTGTTCTTGGGGTTATAAATTTAAAGTGACACAAGCTAGTGTTGTTTTGTGTATTTTCTGTCACCATGTTCAGCTGCATGGGTGAGAAGCATAGTTGGAGGATTTGTGATATGCAGAGTAACAGGCACTTTCTGAAATGGCTACAGTTATTTAGAGCAGCAAAACTAATATTACCAAATTTAGAATAAAGAAGAAAACATAGCTCTACTAACATTTCAGTAAAGAGTAACTCAAGGACACTATGAATTGTAAACTGTGTGAGATTGAATTAACATCAATGTTAGTGAGTTAAAGTAACAGATGTGAAACTAACTGTAAATGCATCAAGGTACAGTGGAGTACTCCTCTGGATCAAGGTGCAGTTGTGTGCTCACTTGTTTAAAGCTAACAGACTGAATGATAAATTGCTTTGCAACAAGATAGATGAAAAGCATTAAAATGGCAAACCAAGTCTTTTAGCAGAGTCTGCTCAACTGTAGAGAATTTACCTTGTATGGATGTGAGAGTTGGACTGTGAAGAAAGCTGATCGCAGAAGAATCGATGCTTTTGAACTGTGGTGTTGGAGAAGACTCTTGAGAGTCCCTTATACTGCAAGGAGATCCAACCAGTCCATTCTAAAGGAGATCAATCCTGGATGTTCATTGGAGGGACTGATGCTAAAGCTGAAACTGCAATACTTTGGCCACCTCATGCGACGAGTTGACTCACTGGAAAAGACTCTGATGCTGGGAAAGGTTGGGGGAGGGAGGAGAAGGGGACGACGGAGAATGAGAATGAGATGGCTGGATGGCATCACCGACTCTGTGGACATGAGTTTGAGTGTACTCCGGGAGTTGGTGATGGACAGGGAGGCCTGGCGTGCTGTGATTCATGGGGTCGCGGAGAGTCGGACATGACTGAGCGACTGAACTGAACTGAACTATCCTACAACATCTTATACTTTTCAGCTTAATGTATGTAAAAAAGTAAGCATCAATATCAGATTCCGTAGTACAGAGTTTTCCTATTAGCCTTTTGTGAGTTATATAAAGACTTGACTGAAAGAACTGTGCCTGGGACTCCATCATTATGCATTGGGAGGAGGACAGGTGGATTGTTTATCTGCTAAAATCATAAAGCTTTGGGTTACCGAAAGAAAGCACTCAGGGCTGAATTTGAGGAAAGGGAACCTGAACCATGATAAGGTTATTGCTTTTAATGAGATTCACACTCCCTCAATAAGTCACATTGTGGAGCCAATATTTTCTTAAGAGTTTGTCCAGTGATTTTTAGGGAGGAATAATCAAATCAGGAGGGAGTGAGCACTACTGGGGCATGGGAATGCAGATACTATCAAATGGTGAACTTCACTACATAGTGCATTTTTAACCATCTATTCTGTGAATATACTGAGACTCTTTTTTATGAATTTGTTCAAAGTTTAGAGAAATAAACATTCCTTAGGGTCAAACTAAATAGGTCAACATCTATACTGGAATATCTTAAAGATAAAAATATTTGAAAACTAAAAGCTTTGAGCTTCATAGATGAAATTAAAGAGAGAATCTAAAGGTAATGGTTTTGAAACTTCTGAAATGAATCCATAGATATCTAATGGCCTGAAAAACTAAGATAATTCCAAAAGACTATGAGCTTAGAAAATGTCAAAGAAATGAGAGTTAAATGAGATGACCTAGTTATAGTTAATTAAATTATGCAGTAATTATAATTTTATGATTATAAACTATAATCTGATATGAAATGGCCATGTGAGTTATACAAGATAAAAAAGGATCAGATGACACATAGGAACATAAAACTGATGATCTTTTACTTTTTTTAGTCATCATAGACACAAATATTCATTGTGATATTTAATGAGCAATGATGAGCTGTTGTAACCCAAGTTTTCTTCTTTTCACAAGGTTGTTAATCTTAATCTAGATTCTGGTTGATTAGCTCTGGGATGGACACAGGGTTCACACAATCATTCTTGTGTGTATAAATTGAAGCTTATGGCATAAAATTAAACTTGAAGATTAACTGATGATATAAGGAAATATGTATGTAAAAATTGATTTCAGAATGTCTGTTCTTTATATTAGCATATCTTGGGGCCAACATGGCTTAGAAAAAAGTTTTGGTCTTAATTTTTTTAATATACTTTATGTTATTGAATACTTGGGGAGGCTATTTCCCTTACAAGAAGATTTAATTATAACACAAACTGTGGCAAAGGAGAAAAGTCATGGGCTTTATGATAAGAAACATCATTTTTTTTTCCCTCTGACATTCTACATTTAACATACATTTACTGAGCTCGTTATGTGTTCTGGAGTCTACAACAGGTATTGATATAGCTGCACAGTAAGTGAGTGGTTGTGATTATATTATATAACTTTTCTGCATGTAAGTCTTATTACTAAAAAGTAATTAAAAAATTATGTGAGTAGTGAGATAATGAATGTCAAGTTGATATAACAGGGTAACCAGGCAGTACTGTTTTATTTTTATAATTTCAACCTTAAAATATCCAAGTTATCATTTACTTTCCATATTAGCATCAGATTAAAATTATGCATTAATATAGAGAAATCTATAAAATGTTTTTATCAAAAACACTTTTCAAACCATATTTTCTTACTGCAAATCTATTTTCATCCTATGTTTCATAGTCAGAATTATTTAACTTTAGTTTCATTCAAATTTCTTATTCCTCACTTTCTATTCCCTTCTTAAATGCATGACCTCACTAGTTCAGTTCAGTTGCTCAGCGTGTGCAACTCTTTGGGGCCCCATGGATTGCAGTATGCCAGTCTTCCATGTCCTTCATCATCTCCTGGAACTTGCTCAAATTCATGTCCTTTGAGTAGGAGATACCAACCAACATCTCATCCTCCGTCGTCCCGTTCTGCTTCTGCCTTTTATCTTTCCCATCATCAGGGTCTTTTCCAATGTCTCCACTCTTCTCATCAGGTGGCCAAAGTATTGAAGCTTCAGGATCAGTCCTTCCAATGAATATTCAAGGTTGATTTCATTTCAAATTGATTGGTTTAATCTCTAGCTGTCCAAGGGACTCTCAAGCGTCTCTCTAACACGACAGTTCGGAGACTTCAATTCTTTAGTGCTCAGCCTTCTGAATGGTCCAACTCTCACATCTATACATGACTACATGACAAATTGTCACATTCGTACATGACTACTGGTCATTTATAAATTTATAAGGACTATTGGTCATTTACAAATCATAAATTTGATTATATGGACCTTTGTGAGCTAAGTGATGTCTACGTTTTTAATACACTGTGTAGGTTTGCCATAGTTTTCCAGGCAAGGAGCAAGTGTCTTTTAATTTCATGGCTATGGTCACCATCCAGAGTGATTTTGCAAAGAAGAAAAGAAAATCTGTCACTATTTCCATTTTTTTCCCTTTCTACTTGCCATGAAGTGATGAGGCCAGATGCCATGATCTCAGTTTTTTCAAAATGGAGTTAAAAGCCAGCTTTTTCACTGTTTTCTTTCACCCTCATCAAGAGACAATTTGCATGATACAGGATGCTCTGGGTTGGTGTACTGGGATGAACCAGAGGGATGGGATGGGGAGGGAGGTGGGAAGGGGGTTCAAGATGGAGAACACATGTACACCTGGGGCAGATTCATGTCAATGTATGAATAAATGCATTATATTGGTACATATAATGTACCAATAAAATAATGTAATTAGCCTCCAATTAAAATAAATAAATTTTTTTTTAAAAAGAGACAATTTTGTTTCTCTTCACTTTCTGTCATTGGAGTGGTGCCATTTGAGGTTGTTGATATTTCCCTTCTTGCATTTCTTTTCCTTTGGGATGGTTTTGACTATTGCCTCCTATACCATGTTATGAACTTCCATCCATAGTTTTTCAGACACTCTGTCTACCAGACTCAATCTCTTAAATCTGTTCATCACCTTCGCTTTATAATCATGCAGGCTTAGGTTTAGGTAATACCTGAATCTTGTAGTGGTTTTCCCTACCTTCTTCAATTTAAGCCTGAATTTTTAAAAAGGAGCTCATGATCTGAGCCACACTCAGCTCCCAGTCATGTTTTAGCTTACTATATAGGGTTCTCTGTCTTCAACTGCAAAGAATATAATCAATCTGATTTCAGTATTGACCATCTGGTGATATCCATGTGTAGAGTCACCTCTTGTATTGTTGGAAAAGGGTATTTGTTATGACCAGTGTGTTCTCTTGGCAAAACTTTTTTAGCCTTTTCCCTCCATCTGTTCAGTTCAGTTCAGTCACTAAGACGTATCCAACTCTCCGACCCCACGAATCACAGCACGCCAGGCCTCCCTGTCCATCACCAACTCCCAGTGTTCACGCAAACCCATGTCCATTGAGACGGTGATGTCATCCAGCCATCTCATTCTCTGTCGTCCCCTTCTCCTCCTGCCCCCAATCCCTCCCAGCACCACAGTCTTTTCCAGTGAGTCAACTCTTCGCATGAGGTGGCCAAAATACTGGAATTTCAGTTTTAACATCAGTCCTTCCAATGAACACCCAGGACTGATCCCCTTTAGAACGGACAGGTTGGATCTCCCTGCAGTCCATGGGACTCTCAAGAGTCTTCTCCAATACCATACTTCAAAAGCATTGATTCTTTTGCGCTCAGCTTTCTTTATAGTCCTACTCTCATATCCATACATGATTACTGGAAAACCTGTAGCTTTGACTGGACAGAACTTTGTTGGCAAAGTAATGTCTCTGCTTTTTAATATGCTGTCTAGGTCATCGCTTTACTTCCAAGGAGCAAGTGTCTTTTAATTTCATGGCTGCAGTCACCATCTGCAGTGATTTTGGAACCCAACAAAATAAAGACTGTCACTGTTTCCATTGTTTCCTTATCTATTTGTCATGAAGTGATGGGACCAGATGCCATAATCTTCATTTTCTGAATGTTGAGCTTTAATGAACATTAGGGTACATGTATCTTTAGGAAGTGTGATTTTCTTCATAAGGAAATCCAGAAAAGAAACGAAATATGTATATACAAGGCTGATTCACTTTGCTGTACAGAAGAAGCTAACACAACATAAAGCAACTATGAAGTGAAGTGTTAATCTCTCAGTCATGTCCAAACTTTTGCGACCCTATGGACTGTAGCCTGCCAGGCCCCTCTGTCCAGTGGATTCTACAGGCAAGAATATTGGAGTAGGTTGCCATTTCCTCTTCTAGGGGATCTTCCCAAGCAAGGATCAAACCCTCATCTCCCACTCCTCCTGCATTGCAGGCAGATTCTTTACCCCTGAGCCACAGTGGAAGCCCCATGTATTATTTAAAATATAATGTCTGCACATATGGACATCCATCAATACATACACACATATACTATGTGTGTGTATCTAAATTAAAGGATTAATTAACAAAATTTTCCCTTAATGATATATAAGCATATACATGTGAAAACAAAAACATATATAATAAATTTTTATATCCGTCATCTATTTATCCTTTATAAGCAGACGCACTTTTCTCCCACCCTCAAACCCTATCTACATTCATTTTTTCCATATATCATGTGAAGCAATACCATGAAATGTGGAATAATTTATTGAAGCTTATTTGACCATGTAATCCATAGATGATAAAGTCCCTTCAGTTCAGTCCAGTCACTCTGTCGTGTCCAACTCTTTGCAACCCATGAACCACAGCACACCAGGCCTCCCTGTCCATTCATCAAGTCAGTGATGCCATCCAACGATCTCATCCTCTGTCGTCCCTTTCTCCTCCTGCCTTAATCTTTCCCAGCATCAGGGTCTTTTCAAATGAGTCAGCTCTTCGCATCAGGTGGCCAAAGTATTGGAGTTTCAGCTTCAACATCAGTCCTTCCAATGAACAACCAAGACTGATCTCCTTCAGGATGGACTAGTTGGATCTCCTTGCAGTCCAAGGGACTCTCAAGAGTCTTCCCCAACACCACAGTTCAAAAGTATCAATCCTTCGGTGCTCAGCTTTCTTTAGAGTCCAACACTCACATCCTTACATGACCACTGGAAAAAACATAGCCTTGACTAGATGAACTTTTTTTGACAAAGTAATGTCTCTGCTTTTTAATATGCTATCTAGGTTGGTCATAACTTTCCTTCCAAGGAGTGTCTTTTAATTTCATGGCTGCAGTCACCATCTACAGTGATTTTGGAACCCAACAAAATAAAGTCAGCCACTGCTTCCACTGTTTCCCCATCTATCTCCCATGAAGTGATCGGACCAGATACCGTGATCTTAGTTTTCTGCATGTTGAGCTTTAAGCCAACTTTTTCACTCTCCTCTTTTACTTTCATCAAGAGGATTTTGAGTTCCTTTTCACTTTCTGCCATAAGGGTGGTGTCATCTGCATATCTGAGGTTATTGGTATTTCTCCTGGCAATCTTGATTCCATCTTGTGCTTCTTCCAGCCCAGCATTCCTCATGATGTACTCTGCATATAAGTTAAATAAGCAGGGTGACAATATACGACCTTGACGTACTCCTTTTCCTATTTGGAACAAGTCTGTTGTTCCATGTCCAGTTTTAACTATTGCTTGCTGACCTGCATACAGGTTTCTCAAGAGGCAGTTCAGGTGGTCTGGTATTCCCATCTCTTTCAGAATTTTCCACAGGTTATTGTGATCGACACAGTCAAAGGCTTTGGCATAGTCAATGAAGCAGAAATAGACATTTTTCTGGAACTTTCTTGCTTTTTCCATGATACAGGGGATGTTGGCAATTTGATATCTGGTTCCTCTTTCTTTTCTAAAACTAGCTTGAACATCTGGAAGTTCATGGTTCACATTTTGCTGAAGCCTGGCTTGGAGAATTTTGAGCATGACTTTACTAGCATGTGAGATGAGTGCATTTGTCTGTTAGTTTGAGCATTCTTTGGCATTGCCTTTCTTTGGGACTGGAATGAAAACTGACCTTTTCCAGTCCTGTGGCCATTGCTGAGTTTTCCAAATTTGCTGATATATTGAGTGCAGCACTTTCACAGCATCATCTTTCAGGATTTGAAATAGCTCGACTGGATTTCCATCAAGTCCCTTAGCCCTTAAGTAATCTTCGTAATGTCCTTAATACTCTATAAAATCATCACTATTTACACTATTATAATTTTAAAGATGCTTTGGATGACACTGAACTCTCTGACAAACATCTTCTCCTAGGTATGCCTATACTGTGTTTTCTAACACCTCTTGGCCATAGCTGAATGAACCAAGATGGATATCTAACTCAAAAAGAAGCAAATAATTAGCTCCACACATACAATGATTTAACTTTAGGGCTAGTAACATTATTGAACCATTATAAGTAGATGATGTGAATTGAAAAAGATGAGATAAATAAAGCAGAGAGAGGAAAAAACTGCCTTCCCTAATGTATGAGACACCAAGAAAGTGCCTTCTTTGTATTTTCCCTGGAAGATTTCCAGTTCTGAAATTCAGTTGCATTTCTTTTCTTTAAAAAATATTTTATTGGAGTATAGTTGATTCACAATGTTGTGTTAGTTTCTGCTGTACAGCAAAGTGAATCAGATATATATATATATATATACACACACTCTCTTTTATGTTCTTTTCACATAAAAGCATTACACAGTATTGAGTAGAGTTCCCTCTGCTTTATAGTAAGCCTTTATTAGTCATTATATACATATATATATATATATATATATCAATCCCAGTCCCCCAATTTATCCCTCACCCCCTTACCCCTCCCCTAACCATAAATTTGTTTGCTACATCTGTACCTCTATTTCTGTTTTTTAGATAAGTTCACTTGTACCATTTTTAGTTATTCTACATATAAGTGATATCATATATTTGTCTTTCTCTGTCTAATTCACTTCACTCAGTATCACAATCTCTACCAATTCAGTTCAGTTCAGTCTCTCAGTCGTGTCTGACTCTTTGCGACCCCATGAATCACAGCACGCCAGGCCTCCCTGTCCATCACCAACTCCCGGAGTTCATTCAAACTCACCTCCATTGAGTCAGTGATGCCATCCAGCCATCTCATTCTCGGTCGTCCCCTTCTCCTCCCACCCCCAACCTTTCCTAGCATCAGACTCTTTTCCAGTGAGTCAACTCGTCGCATGAGGTGGCCAAAGTATTGGAGTTTCAGCTTTAGCATCAGTCCTTCCAATGAACACCCAGGATTGATCTCTACCAATTGTGATAGGTAATTATGAGAGTGATCTACTAAATTGCATTATTTTATTAATTTTTATGGCGGAGTATTAATCCAAAATCACTTCGGATGCTGATTGCAGCCAGGAAATTAAAAGACACTTACTCCTTGGAAGGAAAGTTATGACCAACCTAGATAGCATATTAAAGAGCAGAGACATTACTTTGCCAACAAAGGTCCGTCTAGTCAAGGCTATGGTTTTTGCTGCAGTCATGTATGGATGTGAGAGTTGGACTGTAAAGAAAGCTGATCGCCGAAGAATTGATGCTTTTGAACTGTGCTGCTCGAGAAGACTCTTGAGAGTCCCTTGGACTGCAAGGAGATCCAACCAGTCCATTCTAAAGGAAATCAATCCTGGGTGTTCATTGGAAGGACTGATTCTAAAGCTGAAACTCCAATACTTTGGCCACGTCATGCGATGAGTTGACTCACTGGAAAAGAGTCTGATGCTAGGAAGGACTGAGGGTGGGAGGAGATGGGGACGACAGAGAATGAGATGGCTGGATGGCATCACCGACTCATGGACACGAGTTTGAGTGAACTCCGGGAGTTGGTGATGGACAGGAGGCCTGGCGTGCTATGATTCATGGGGTTGCAAAGAGTCGGACACGATTGAGCGGCTGAACTGAACTGAATAATCCATTGCATATATGTACCACATCTTCTTTATCCATTCTTCTCTATCCAATCATTTAGGTTACTTCTAGGTCCAATCTATTGTAAATACTGCTGCAATGAATGTTGCGGTTATTGTATCTTTTCAAATTATGGTTTTCTCTGAATACATGCTCAAGAGTGGGATTGTTAGATCATATGATAGCTCCATTTTTAGTTTTTTAGGAATCTCCATACTGTACCCATTCCACCAGCAGTGTAGAAGAGGTCCCTTTTTCCCACACCCTCTCCATCATTTATTGTTTGTAAATTTTTGATGATGGTTATTCTGACTGGTGTGAGGTGATACTTCATTGTAGTTTTGATTTGCATTTCTCTAATAATTAATGATGTTGAGCATCTTTTTATGTGCTTCTTGGCCATCTGTATGTCTTTGGAGAAATGTCTATTTAGATATTCTGCACAAATTTTGATTGGGTTGTTTGTGGTTTTTTGATATTGGGATGCATGAGCTGTTTGTATATTTTGGAGATTAATCCCTTTTTGGTCAATTTGTTTGTAGATATTTTCTCCCATTCTGTCAGTTGTCTTCCTTTTATTTATGGTTTCCTTTGCTGTGCAAAGGCTTTTAAGTTTAATTAGGTCCCATTTGTTTATTTTTGTTCTCAATAGTCTAGGAGATGGACCCCAAAAGAACTTCCTGCAATTTATGTCAGAATGTTCTGCCTATGTTTTAATCTAAGATTTTTTTTTACAAAAAAAAACCCATATTTTATTCACAATTAAGACAATGTTTGAGTCAGTTAATATTGTAAGCATTGCCAGCCAGAAAGTTAAATTCCAACCTAATTCTGTTCCAAAGAGAAGGCTTGGGGAGGCAGCTCCATGCTGTGGAATGCAGGTCTTTCTGAAGAATATGGCCTGCTGCCAGCCTCCCCTCACTTCTCAGCTGGTTATGCTCACATGTACTTTCGTATCAGTTAATCACATGTTTATCCTACCCACTGGACGGTGAGCAACTTGACATCAAAGGCTTTGCAGTAAATCCCCTATATATGAACCTTCAAGTTGTCAACTTTCAAAGATGTGAATTTGCAGGCCATCTCCTGTATGACAGCTGTTGTACTGTACTACCATACTTTTTGAGGTACTTTAGAGTCAGACACGACTGAGCGACTGAACTGAACTGAACTATAATACTAAAAATGTTTTTGTTATACATATATAAATATATATGAATCACAGCATGCCAGGCCTCCCTGTCCATCACCAAATCCCGGCGTTCACTCAAATTCATGTCCATCAAGTCGGTGATGCCATCCAGCCATCTCATTCTCTGTCGTCCTCTTCTCCTCCTGCCCCCAATCCTTCCCAGCATCAGACTCTTTTCCAGTGAGTCAGCTCGTCACATGAGGTGGCCAAAGTATTGGAGTTTCAGCTTTAGCATCAGTCCTTCCAATGAACACCCAGGATTGATCTCCTTTAGAATGGACTGGTTGGATCTCCTTGCAGTGAACTGAACTGATATATATTATTTCTGTAAAAAGTATTATAAACTTATTATAGCACAGTAGCATAAAGTTGTGGAGAAGGCAATGGCAAGCCACTCCAGTACTCTTGCCTAGAAAATCCCATGGATGGAGGAGCCTGGTAGGCTGCAGTCTGTGGGATCGCTAAGGGTCGGACACGACTGAGCGACTTCACTTTCACACATTGGAGAAGGAAATGGCAACCCACTCCAGTGTTCTTGCCTGGAGAATCCCAGGGACGGGGGAGCCTGGTGGGCTTCCGTCTAAGGGATCACACAGAGTCGGACACGACTGAAGTGACTCAGCAGCAGCAGCAGCAGCAGCAGCAGCAGCATAAAGTTGATTGTGTTAGTGGGATCCTTAAGCTAACTTTTTTGGCCTTATGAGGAAATCTGACTTACAAACACACTCTTGGAATAGAACTTGGTCATATGTTGGGGACTTGCTATATATCTGTTTTTGATTCCTCAGGCCGAATGGTGCCTGATATATTATGTGTAGTCAAAAAGGGGTCTGTTGAATTGAAATGTATTCAGTGTTCCCTTTAGAGTTATTTCCTTCAGTCCATTCTCCAGCAATAGTGGTCAAAAAGCAAGAATAGTTTTGACAACTGAATCTACTGCCTTCCACGTATTTGCATGTATTTCTTATATTGCCCTGTAGACTTCCTTCCTTCATGGCAAGGACAGCCTTTTACTCATTTTTACTACTATTTTATTATTATTATTATTATTATTATTTTTTTTTTGAGGAGGGGAGCTGTGCTCTTGTGGCATGAGGGATCTTACTTCTCTGGCCAGGGACTGAACCCATGACTCCTGCAAGTCACTGGATGACCTGGGAAGTCCCTCAATCTAACACTTCTCAGTGCCGACCTCTATGAAATCAATGAATGTAGAAATGAAGCTCCAGGCTTCCCTCCACTGTACTCTGTGCCAGTTCAGAAAATGGATCCATGTGTATGCTTTTGCTGAGACAAGAACCTATGAGGTGTCTTTGATCCTTCTTTCCTTCTCATCCATTTTCCAATCGTTCATCAAGTCCTATACATTCCACCTTCTCCGTTGTGTATTTTTTTTTCTTTTTTTTTGCTGAGGGTAGGGGGGAGTACATCATCAGTTTTGTTAATTTTACTCCCTTATTTTTTTTTTTTAATTGCTTTATGTGTTGTTAGTTTCTGTTGTACACTAAAGTGAATCAGCTATATTATACCTATATCCCTTCCCTCTTGAGTCTCCCTTCCAACCCCATCCCTCCCCTCTAGGTCATCCTAGAGCCCTGAGCAGAAATTCCTTTGTTATACAGCAGCTTTCCATGAGCTATTTGTTTTCCGCATGGTAGTGTGTGTGTGTATAAATTCTATTCTCTCAATTCATCCCACCTTCCCCTTTCCCCTCGGTATTCACATGTCTATTCTCCACATCTGTGTCTCTATTTCTTCCCTCCAAATAGATTCATCTGTACTCTTTTTCTAGATTCCACAATATGTGTTAATATACTATTTTTTTTCTCTTTATGACTTGCTTCATCTGTATAACAGACTCTGTTTACATCACTACAAATGACCCAATTTCATTCCTTCTTATGGCTGAGTAATATTTCATTGTTATCTATGTACCATATCTTCTTTATCCATTCATGTGTCAATGAACATTTAGGTTGCTTCCATGTCCTGGCTATTGTAAATAGTGCTTCAGTGAACACTAGGGTACATGGAACTTTTTGAATTATGGTTTTCTCAGGGTATGTTGTCTTCCCAGATTGCTCAATGGTAAAGAATCTGCTTGCCATTACAAGAGCTGCAAGAAATCAGGTTCAATCCCTGGGTCAGGAAGATTTCCTTGAGGAGGAAATGGCTACTCACTCCAGTATTCTTGCCTGGAAAATCCCATAGACAGAAGAGCCTGTTGGACTATAGTCTATAGTATCACAAAGAGTCAGACATGACTAAATGACTGAGCATGCACTCACGTACCCAGAGGGTATACACCCAGTAGTGGGATTGATGGATCATATGGGCTTCCCTGGTATCTCAGACAGTAAAGAATTTGCCCGTAATGCAAGAGACTCAGGCTCAATCCCTGGGGTGGGAAGAAGCCCTGAAGAACAGAATGGCTACCCACTCCAGTATTCTTGAATGGCGAATTCTATGGACAGAGAAGCCTGGCAGGCTACAGTCCATGGGGTCACAAAGAGTTGGAAACTATTGAGCAACTAACACTTATTTATGACTTCTAAGAATTTTATAGTAGCCAGCCTTATATTTATATCTTTAACACATTTAGAGTTTATTTTTGTCTATGGAGTTAAGAAGTGTTCTGGTTTCATTCTTTTACATGAAGCTGTCAAGTTTTCCTAGCACCACTGACTGAAGAGACTGTCTTTCCTGCATTGTATAGTCTTGCCTTCTCTGTCATAGATTAAGTGAACATTTAGCTATTCTTCTTGTTCCTAGACTCTGAATCATTTCCATCCAAATAATAAACAATACCTTTACATAAATTAATTTTAGAGGATTTCTACCACTTGTAACCAAAGACCTCAGTAGAGGTAAAACAAGCAAACAAAAATATGTACTCTAGATCAAGGCCATTAACTATTTTGCCTAGGCAATGTGCAGTTAGAACAGTTAAATCATTTGGATTTTCATCTCTGAATACTTTTGCAGGTGTACTGAAGTCAGCTGTAGAGAAGTAATTCTGTCATTATGGTTCTGGAATCAAGCTGAGTATCAGAACCACTCATGTAAAAGATTAAATCAAAGCTGAGGGTAAAATTTAGGATATAAGGGCTTTCTGTAAAATTTTAAAGCTGTAGACATAGATAAGGTTCAACTGGCCTGAGCACAGACTCTGCTTTCTTTTGCCTGGTAAGGATATGGCATTGCTGATACTGAGCATGGTTGAAGATCTAGGAGAGTGTGATGGATACAAGCATTTCAAATAAATGTTGGACCTATAGATATTATTATGTTAAATTATTCTTGACTGATGATGATTCAGGCACTGAGTAAGAAAGTCAAGGAAGTAGAATTAAGCATTTCATCGTGTGAGACCCTACCCTGCTTTGACAGCAATGCCTGACTCCCAGTGAACTGCAGTGGTCTAGAACTACAGGGATATGGGACATCTATTTCTCATCTGGACCTTCATTTATTAAAAAATATTTTTACTTTTGGTTAATTAGTCTTGATAATAAAGCTGAAACTCCAATACTTTGGCCACCTCATGCGATGAGTTGACTCACTGGAAAAGAGTCTGATGCTGGGAGGGATTAGGGGTGGGAGGAGATGGGGACGACAGAGAATGAGATGGCTGGATGGCGTCACCGACTCGATGGACGTGAGTTTGAGTGAACTCCGGGAGTTGGTGATGGACAGGGAGGCCTGGTGTGCTGTGATTCATGGGGTCGCAAAGAGTCAGACATGACTGAGCGACTGAACTGAAATGAGCCCAAATGTGGTTAATTAAAAGGATACACTTAATGACTAGCCTGAAACTGGTTTAGAATTCATACTATACCTGATTTATGTCAAGGAAATGACTCAGAATGGGGGTTAGCCATGCCAGAAAGACAAACCATGTGATTTTAAAGTGCTGGGGCATCAACTTGAGTGATATAAGCCTGACCTCTGGTTGGGAAAATTGAGTTCAATCATGTGGCTAGTGATTCAATCAATCTTGCCTAATTAATGAGTCCAAAAAACTCTGCAACCTAATTCATGATGTATATGTTGGGATGGTGATATATATGTCAGGATGGTGATATAAATGTCAGGATGATGAACTGTTGTCAGGACATGGACATTTCATGTTTGGTAACCTTCCAAACCTAACCTTTTATGTCTCTTCATTTTGCTGATTCTGATTTGTATCTTTTAAAATAAAGCTGTAATCATAAGTACGAACTTGCCTGAGTTTTATGAGTCATTCTACTGAGTTTTCCAACTTGAAAAGGTAGTGGGAACCCATGAACTTTACCAAAAAGTGAGGTAAATCTTCAGTTGAGTTCAGAAATAGCTTTAGTAGAAATCTGATTATTGTATGAAGGTAAGTGTTCAAGGACCAGAGTATATAAATTTATATGAATGTGAAATTTCACATTGAGTAAGCTTAATCAATATTAAGGAGATAAGTATTCCAGGTGCTGTTCTAGGTAGAACAATAAGACTATACATATATACTAGAAGCCCATTAATGTCTTCAAGTTGAAGATGACCTGTAGCACACCTGTTGTTGTTCAGTAGCTGTCATGCTTGATGCTGCGACCACATGAACTGCATCATGCCAGGCTTCCCTGACCTTCACTATCTCCTGGAGATTGCTCAAACTCATGTCCATTGAGTCAGTAATGCCAACCAACCATCTCATCCTCTGTTGCTCCCTTCTCTTTTTGCCCTCAACTGAACTTCAAGTGAATAATGAATAGTGAATATTCATTATTGAGTGAATGAATGAGTTTGGGTGAATTCCAGGAGTTGGTGATGGACAGGGAGGCCTGGCGTGCTGTGATTCATGGGGTCGCAAAGAGTCAGACACAATTGAGCGACTGAACTGAACTGAGCAAGAATACACAGAAGAATTGTACAAAAAAGGTCTTAATGATCCAGATAACCACGATGGTGTGGTCACTCACCTAGAGTGAGATTCTGGAATGTGAAGTCAAGTAGGCCTAAGGAAGTATTACTATGCACAAAGCTGGTGGGGGTGATGGAGTTCCAGCTGAGTTATTTCTAATCCTAAAAGAGGATCCTGTTAAAGTTCTGCACTCAATTTCTGAAAAGCTCAGCAGTGGCTCCAGGACAGGAAAAGCTCAGTTTTCATTACAAACACGAAGAAAGGCAATGCCAAAGAATGTTCAGATTACTATGCAATTACACTCATTTTACATGCTAACAAGGTCATGCTTAAAATCCTTCAAACTAAGCTTCAGCAGTGTGAACTAAGAACTCCAAGATGTTCAAACTGGATTTAGAAAAGGCAGAGGAACCAGAAATCAAATTGTCAACATCTGCTGGATCATAGAAAAAGCAAAAGGATTAAAAAAAAAAAAAATCTACTTTTGCTTCATTCACTACTCTAAAGCCTTTGACTAAATTGATCACAACTAACTGTGGGAAAATTCTTAAAAAGATGGAAATACCAGACCACCTTACCTGCCTCCTGAGAAACCAGTACACAGGACAAGAAACAACAGTTAGATTTGGACGTGTAACAATGGACTGGTTCAAAATTGGGAAAGGATTTCGTCAAAGCTGTATATTGTCATCCTGAATATTTAACTTATATGCAGAGTACATCATGAGAAACACTGGGCTGGATGAAGCACAAGTTGGAATCAAGATTTCTGGGAGAAATGTTAATAACCTCAGATATGCAGATGATACCACTGTAGTAGCAGAAAGTAAGGAACTAAAGAATCTCTTGATGAGAATGAAAAGGAGATTGAAAAAATGGACTTAGAACTTAACATTCAAAAAACAAAGATCATGGCATCTGGTCCCATCACTTCAAGGCCAATAGATGGAGAAAAAGTGGAAACAGTGACAGATTTCATTTTCTTGGGCTCCAAAATCAATGTGAATGGTTACTGAAGCCATGAAATTAAAACAAAAAACAAAAAACAAAAAACCACACACACACTTGCTCCTTGGAAGAAAAGCTATGACAAACCTAGACAGTGTATTAAAAAGCATAGACATCACTTTGCCAATTAAGGTTCATCTAGTCAAAGCTACGGTTTTCCAGTAGTCATGTATAAATGTGAGAGTTGGAGCATAAAGAAGGCTGAGCACCAAAGAATTGATGCTTTCGTACTGAGGTGCTTAAGAAGAATCCGAGTCCCTTGCACAGCAAGGAGGTCAAAGCCATCAATCCTAAAGGAAATCAACCCTGAATATTCATTGGAAGGAGTGATGCTGAAACTGAAGCTCCAATACTTTGACCACTTGATGCTATGAGCTGACTCATTGGAAAAGACCCTAATGTTGAAAAAGATTGAGGGCAAAAGGAGAAGGGAGCAACAGAGGATGAGATGGTTGGTTGGCATTACTGACTCAATGGAATGAGTTTGAGTGAATTCCATTCCATGGATGCCATGTAATGAACTCAATTCATTATTGAGTGAATATTCATTATTCACTCAACTGAACATCCAACTCTTCTTGGAATCTTTTTCTTTCCCTGAAGAAGCAGTCTAACACACTCATTGTAACTAACAGGCGATGTTGCATGTGGAATCAGCTGAGCTGTGTTATCAGTCTGGGAGTTGAGGAAAGCTGCTATCACAAGTTCCTGAAGGTGGCTATCTGCCCTAACCCTGAGAATATATCTTAACAACATTTTGCAAGATTTCAGCAGCCTGACCTGAAAGGCAAAAGAAGCAAATACAAAGATCTTGATTTTTTTTAATCCTTCATGTCTGCTTCTGTGTACAAATAATCTATTTCTTTCTTTTTTTTTTTTAAAAAAGCTCTTTCTTCCACGCTCAAAATTTGTGACGTTTTCAATCCAAACAACCATAAAAGTAACTTGGTTATTTCAAGCTGGCCCTATTGATTTCTCATCATCAAATTGTCAGCCTCTGAAATATTGGCTTTATATAATAGTGTGCTGTTAGACGCACTCTGCGGGGGTGGGGGGAAGCCCTGATTTGTAGTGTTTGCCAGTTTCCATGGTATAAATACTCCCACCATAGCCAATTTCAAGCTATAATACAAAGTCAGCCTGCTTGCAAAATCCCTGAAAATTTAACAAGCAGTTCTTATATGAGCCAGTCTGTTGGCTCCAACACATCAGATATAGATTCTTTTCCTAACACCCTAAGAATTCAGTGTGCCTTCATTTATAAATGCTAAAACTAATATGATGATCCTTTCCTTCCTTAAAGATTTCATTAGGTGGTATAATATCCCCAGATAAACTTTGCAACAGTTCTTCCAAATTTTCCAAGTTTAAGAAAATGAATTAGAAAGCCCACTTCCCCATTTATTTACTGCAGAGAAAGTTCAAAATATACACAAAGGCTAATTGTCTTTCTACACAATTTTAGATAAAGTGGGCAATCTGAGGTATACATAGGGAAATATAACCTACCTCTCGAAAAGAGAGATAGCATTATTCACTATTCATTATTGAGTGAATTCAGTTCAGTTCAGTTCACTCAGTCGTGCCTAACTCTTTGCAA
This sequence comes from Moschus berezovskii, assembly GCF_049115385.1. Taxonomy (NCBI): domain Eukaryota; kingdom Metazoa; phylum Chordata; class Mammalia; order Artiodactyla; family Moschidae; genus Moschus; species Moschus berezovskii. Next base: position 47,947,100 of record NC_142471.1, on the reverse strand, counting down.
ATCCATGAATCACAGCACGCCAGGCCTCCCTGTCCATCACCAACTCCCGGAGTTCACTCAAACTCATGTCCACAGAGTCAGTGATGCCATCCAGCCATCTCATTCTCTGTCATCCCCGTCTCCTCCTACCCCAATCCCTCCCAGCATCAGAGTCTTCTCCAATGAGTCAACTCTTCACACGAGGTGGCCAAAGTATTGGAGTTTCAGCTTTAGCATCAGTCCTTCCAATGAACACCAAGGACTGATTTCCTTTATTTTTTATTTTTTTTTTAGGTAATTAATTTATTTTTTATTGGAGGCAAATTATTTTACAATATTATATTGGTTGGTTTTGCCATACATTGATATGAATTTGCCCCAGGTTTACATAAGTTCCCCCTCCTGAACCCCCCTCCCACCTCCCTCCTCCCTTTATCCTCCCTCTGGGTCATCCCTACATGCCAGCCCCGAGCATCCTATAACATGCATTGACCCTGAACTAGTGATTCGTTTCACATATGACAACATACGTGTTTCAATGCCATTCTCCCAAATCATCCCACCCTCACCCTCTCCCACAGAGTCCCAAAGACTGTTCTGTACATCTGTGTCTCTTTTGCTGTCTCGTATACAGGGTTTAGAATGGACTGGTTGGATCTCCTTGCAGTCCAAGGGACTCTCAAGAGTCTTCTCCAACACCACAGTTCAAAAGCATCAATTCTTCAGCAATCAGCTTTCTTCACAGTCCAACTCTCACATCCATACATGACCACTGGAAAAAATATAGCCTTGACTAGACGGACCTTGGTTGGCAAAGTAATGTCTCTGCTTTTCAATATGCTATCTAGGTTGGTCATAACTTTCCTTCCAAGGAGTAATTTCATGGCTGCATGCAATGTTTCCCCATTTATTTTCGATGAAGTGATGGGACCAGATACCATGATCTTAATTTTCTGAATGTTGAGCTTCAAGCCAAATTTTTCACTCTCCACTTTCACTTTCATCAAGAGGCATTTTAGTTCCTCTTCACTTTCTGTCATAGGGTAGTGTCATCTGCATATCTGTGGTTATTGATATTTCTCCTAGGAATCTTGATTCCAGTTTGTGCTTCCTCCAGCCCAGCGTTCCTCATGATGTACTCTGCATATAAGTTAAATAAGCAGGGTGACAATATAAAACCTTGCCGTAATCCTTTTCCTATTTGGAACCAGTCTGTTGTTCCATATCCAGTTCTGACTGTTGCTTCCTGACCTGCATACAGGTTTCTCAAGAGGCAGGTCAGGTGGTCTGGTATTCCCATCTCTTTCAGAATGTTCCACAGTTTATTGTGATCCACACAGTCAAAGGCTTTGGCATAGTCAATGAAGCAGAAATAGATGTTTTTCTGGAACTCTCTCGCTTTGTCCATTATCCAGCGGATGTTAGCAATTTGATCTCTTGTTCCTCTGCCTTTTCTAAAACCAGCTTGACCATCTGAAAGTTCACGGTTCACATATTGCTGAAGCCTGGCTTGCGGAATTTGGAGCATGACTTTACTAGCATGTGAGATGAGTGCAATTGTGTGGTAGTTTGAGTATTCTTTAGCATTGCCTTTCTTTGGGATTGGAATGAAAATTGACCTTTTCCAGTCCTGTGGCCACTGTTGAGTTTTCCAGATTTGCTGGCATATTGAGTGCAGCACTTTCACAGCATCATCTTTCAGGATTTGAAATAGGTCAACTGGAATTCCATCCCATCCACTAGCTTTGTTCGTAGTGATGCTTTCTAAGGCCCACTTGACTTCACATTCCAAGATGTCTGGCTCTAGGTAAGTGATCACACCATCATGATTATCTGGGTTGTGAAGCTCTTTTTTGTACAGTTCTTCTATGTATTCTTGCCACCTCGTCTTAATATCTTCTGCTTCTGTTAGGTCCCTACCATTTCTGTCCTTTATCAAGCCCATCTTTGCATGCAATGTTCCCTTGGTATCTCTAATTTTCTTGAAGAGATCTCTAGTCTTTCCCATTCTGTTGTTTTCCTCTATTTCTTTGCATTGATCACTGGGTAAGGCTTTCTTATCTCTCCTAGCTATTCTTTGGAACTCTGCATTCAGATGCTTATATGTTTCCTTTTCTCCTTTGCTTTTGGCTTCTCTTCTTTTCACAGCTATTTGTAAGGCCTCCTCAGACAGCCATTTTGCTTTTTGCATTACTTTTCCATGGGAATGTTCTTGGTCCCTGTATCCTGTACAATGTCACAAACCTCTGTCCATAGTTCATCAGGCACTCTATCAGATCTAGTCCCTTAAATTTATTTCTCACTTCCACTTAGATCATATCTGAATGTTCTAGTGGTTTTCCCTACTTTCTTCAATTTAAGTCTGAATTTGGCAATAAGGAGTTCATGATCTGAGCCACAGTCAGCTCCTGGTCTTGTTTTTGCTGACTGTACAGAGCTTCTCCATCTTTGGCTGCAAAGGATATAATCAATCTGATTCCGGTGTTGATCATCTGGTGATGTCCATGTGTAGAGTCTTCTCTTGTGATGTTGAAAGAGGGTGTTTGCTCTGAAGAGTACGTTCTCTTGGCAAAACTCTATTAGCCTTTGCCCTGATTCATTCTGTGCTCCAAGGCCAAATTTGCCTGTTACTCCAGGTGTTTCTTGAGTTCCTGTTTTTTCATTCCAGTCCCCTATAATGAAAAGGACATCTTTTTTGGGTATTAGTTCTAAAAAGTCTTATAGATCTTCATAGAACCGTACAACTTCAGCTTCTTCAGCATTACTGGTTAGGGTATAGGCTTGGATTACTGTAGTATTGAATGGTTTGCCTTTGAAACGAACAGAGATCTTTCTGTCGTTTTTGAGATTGTATCCAAGTACTGCATTTCGGACTCTTTTGTTGATCATGATGGCTACTCCATTTCTTCTAGGGGATTCCTGCACACAGTAGTAGATATAATGGTCATCTGAGCTAAATTCACCCATTTCAGTCCATTTTAGTTCACTGATTCCTAGAATGTCTACGTTCACTCTTGTCATCTCCTGTTTGACCACTTCCAATTTGCCTTGATTCATGGACCTAACATTCCAGGTTCCTATGCAATATTCATCTTTACAGCATCAAACCTTGCTTCTATCACCAGTCACATCCACAACTGGGTATTGTTTTTGCCCTGGCTCCATCCCTTCATTCTTTCTGGAGTTATTTCTCCACTGATCTCCAGTAGCATACTGGGCACCTACCAACCTAGGTGACCAATTCCTCATTCAGTATCCTATCATTTTGCCTTTGATACCATTCACGGGGTTCTCAAGGCAAGTATACTGAAGTGGTTTGCCATTCCCTTCTCCGGTGGACCACATTCTGTCAGACCTCTCCACCATGACCCACCCGTCTTGGGTGTCCCCACACGGTATGGCTTAGTTTTATTGAGTTAGGCAAGGCTGTGGTCCGTGTGATCAGATTGACTAGTTTTTTGTGATTATGATTTCAGTGTGTCTGCCCTTGGATGCCCTCTCGCAATACCTACCGTCTTATTTGGGTTTCTCTTACCTTGGTCGTGGGGTATCTCTTCACGGCTGCTCCAGCAAAGCGCAGCCACTGCATCTTACCTTGGACGAGGGGTATCTCCTCATGGCCTCCCCTCCTGACTTTGAACCTGGAGTAGCTCCTCTTGGTCCTCCTGCACCCTCGAAGCCACTGCCACTTGCTACCTCTTCTTAATCTTTTCTGCTTCTTTTAGGTCCTTGCCAATTCCGTCCTTTATTGTGCCCATCTTTTCATGTTCCCTTGGTATCTCCAATATTCTTGAACAGACCTCTAGTCTTTCCCATTCTATTGTTTCCCCTATTTTCTTTCTTTCTTTTTTTTGCATTGTTCATTTAAGAAGGCTTTCTTGTCTTCCTTGCTCTTCTCTGGAATTCAACATTCAGTTAGGTAAAATTTTCCCTTCCTCCTTTTCCTTTTACTTCTATTCTTTTCTCAGCTATTTTTTAAGGCCTCCTTGGACAACCACTTTGCCTTCTTGCATTTCTTTTTTGAGGATGGTTTTAGTCACCACCTCCTACACACCTGTAATTGACAAAAATGGAGTTTTCTGATACATTGTGATGATAAAGACTATGTAATATAGGGAACCCAGGAGTGTGTCATGAGAGGAGATTCAGTTCAGTTCAGTTGCTCAGTCGTGTCCGACTCTTTGTGACCCCATGAATCACAGCACGCCAGGCCTCCCTGTCCATCACCAACTCCCAGAGTTCACTCAAACTCATCTCCATCGGGTCGGTGATGCCATCCAGCCATCTCATTCTCTGTCGTCCCCTTCTCCTCCCACCCCCAATCCTTCCCAGCATCAGAGTCTTTTCCAGTGAGTCAACTCGTTGCATGAGGTGGCCATTAGAAAGTACTTATTTCTGGATTTGAACTTAGATATTTTGGGAAAGGGTCTTCCCAGGTGTCTCAGTGGCAAAATATCTGTCTGCCAGTGCAGGAGACATGGCTTCAATTCCTGGGTCAAGAAGATCCCCTGGAGAAGGAAATGGCAACCCACTCCAGTATTCTTGCTTAGGAAATCCTATAGACAAAGACCCTGGAAGGCTACAGTCCATGGGGTTGCAAGAAGTCAGACATAACTTAGCGATTAAACAACAACAAAATTAGGGGATGCTTCAAGGAAGTATGTATTTAATATGAATCATATGCTATCAGTATGATATCATATGGTTTTTGTGCTTTATCAGTATGAATCATATGCTATCACTATGATTGGTTCTTAAATAAATCTTATGCAAATGGTTGGTGAAATTAAGCTAGGCTAAAGCTGCAAAAGGTAAAGAAGATTCAGTCATTGATATTAGTGGGTATAAGGGACTATTTGTTCATTTTTATGCTTTGGACAGTGTTCTTGTTTTTGTGATTAGCCAATGCTTTCATTTTTTTCTTGATCCATCACAGTCACAGAATAACCTTGTCTGAGCTCGTGTTCTGTGAAATTACTTACGTTCAATAGAATACCAAAGCCTAGCAGTGGATAAGCTCTTAGCCGGTCAGCCCATTAGGGTTGCTTTTTTTGTTTTTGCTTTTAATATTTATTTGGCTGCACCTGGTCTTAGTTGCAGTATGTGAAATCTGTAGTTGAGGCATATGAACTGTTAGTTAAGGTATATTGGAATCTAGTTCCCTGATCAGGGATTGAACGCAGGCCCCCTGCATTGGGAGCATGGAGTCTTAACCATTGGACCATCTAGAAAGTCCCAAGGGTTGCTGTTTTATTTCTCAGATTAAGAAAAGATAGCAAGAGTGTAAAAGAATAACATGAATTTTAGAGAGTGAGTGAAACTTACCATGGGCAAAAGTGGAGGAATGTGTGTGCTTGCTAAGAATTATCAAACATCAAGGAGAGTTACTTTAATAGAAGAATCAACTACTTTACTGGTTTTGAGGTCAGGAAATATACTACCAAAAAATTGGGGTGGCAATTTATGGACTAATAGACTTATGTAAAAATATGGCTTACTAGTTTTTTTTTTTTTTTATATTGCCAGAGTTTCTCATAATATATCACATCTAGTTGATTTTTTATCTCTGATGTGCAGCTGAGTGTAGCATAGAGTAAAGGATTTCATTATGTGCTGTTTGTATGCACGCTCAGTCATATCTGACTCTCTGTGACCCCTAGTTGAATGTAGTCCACTAGGCTACTGTGTCCATGGACTTCTCCAGGCAAGACTACTGGAGTGGGTTGCCATTTCCTCCTGCAGGGGATCTTCCTGACCCAAGCAAGAATTAAACTGGTATCTCTTATATCTCCTGCATTGGAAGGTGGATTCTTTACCACTGAGCCACCTGGAAAGCCCTCATTACACACTAATAAGAAATGAGTTCTAGTGTCAGATTTCCTGGGTTCAAATTAGGACTGTCTGCATACCACTTCTGTGATATATAACAAGTTTAATTTTATGCCTCCATTATAGTATCTATCACATGTTACTATTAATACTAACCACTTCATATAGTTGATTTCAAGAATGATACAGCATTCGATACAGTTAAAATTAATTAATCTCAGCTTATTATTTCTTTGATTATGTTCCCATTTACTGATAACTCCAGTATCCATTATTCCTGCTAATTTATACTTCAAAATAAAGACTCATGGAAATGATACTTTGAACCACATAGGAAGAATAAAGAGCAAAACAGAATAGTTAGCATACGCCTCCAACAATGCTGAAATGATCCTCTCACTCACAAATCTCCCTGCAGTGGAAAGTGACAGCCTCTTGAGGACAGCCTTGTTAGACTCCAAGCTCTATCTACATGCAGAGACAGAAGCCGGGCTGCATGAAAGTGAGGTTATGTGTTATCCTCCTTCACCACAAAGAGAATTATAATTTCAGTTTTTGGAAAATCTTTAAGCTGAAAAAATCATTCACATTTGTGAATGATTCAATAAAAGTGGATAACTATAGGTAATAACCTTAGATCTGACCATCATTTCCAAATATAACTAACTAAAATAAATCTTGAGAATATTTCCAGAAGTGTCTGTGAGACTAGCAAACAATCCATAAAGTACTTTGACTACCAGAGCATCAAAAGTGCCTAATGGTCTGGTGGAGTACTAATAGTATTTGTTTAGGCATGAATAAGACTCTAGATAATATATTCCCATTAGTATTCTGAATAAATAAGATGGTCCCTAGACAGTCTTTTTTTTTTATTTCATAAATAAAATTCATATTAATTGAATGAAAGATGTTAAAAGTTTTTTTGTTTTATGAAAGAAAAAAAAAATTTTGAGGAACAGGAAAAGCATACTAGTCAGAGCCCAAACTGGACCTCAGGCATAAGAAGCATTCTTTAACAGGGTGAGTCATTCTGCATATTTATTAGGGACATAGCTGAAATAGTCTATTTCCTGATTGAATGGCCTCAGAGCTACTGAATTTCCAAGCTTATTGGTTTCAATCTTTTCCCTTTTCTGTGAAGGTCACTGTAGGAAATTGTCTTAAATATACTGCATACAAATTTTACCCCGTGCACAAATGTTCAACATCTTTCCATTCTCATCACAGTATATCTCTCAAAGTAGGCCAATATGAATGAATAAAATATCAACATATCTAGTTTCCTCTTTCCATATAATACTCAAATCCTAGTCTGACAGTTACAAAGAACTGAACTACACCTCTGCCCTGTAAACTTTGCTCTTCATCCAGTGTTTGTTGCTCAGAAAATTTACCATCTTCCTGTTGCTCACTCTAGAAACACAGACATCATTCTTTAAAGAACAGCTAAAAATGACTCTGCTAAAATATAGAGACACAATGTCATTCCTCTTCTCAACACTGTCAAGTGAATCTTCACTTCACTTAGAATAATGTCCAGATTTCTTAGTTTGACATACAAAACCTTATATGAACTGGCTCTCGGCTACTTCTCTGACGTTATCTCTTACTTCTCTCCCAGTAATTATCTTCATTCTAGCCAGGTTGCCTGCTTGATGTTTCTCAGATATTTCTTAGACCCTTTGCATTTGCTGTTTTCCTTTGGCCAAATTTCTTTACTATCTGAGCTTCCCTGGTGGCTCAGATGGTAAAGAATCTGTCTGTAATGCAGGAGACCCAGTTTTGATCCCTGAGTCAGAAAGATCCCCTGGATAAAGGAATGGCAACACACTCCAGTATTCTTCCCTGGAGAATGCCATGGACAGAGGAGCCTGGTGGGCTACATAGTCCATGAGGTCGCGAAGGGATGGACATGACTGAGAGACTAACACTTTCATGTTATTTTGGCCAAATGGCTTGCTTTGTTACTTAATTTAAATATATCCCTTTCATGGAGGTCTTCCTTATTCAGAATAGTACCTCCATAACCCTCTCCTGATTTTGAATCACTTAAATTCTAGTTGGAGAAGGAAATGGCAGTCCACTCCAGTATTCTTGCCAGGAGAACCCCATGGACAGAGAGGCTGGCAACCTATAGGGTCACAGAGTCAGTCACAGCTGAGCACACACTCATGCAAGTTCTAGTTGGAAGCAGGTAAATCCTATGTGTAAATTTCCACGTTCAAACTTTACAAGATAGGGTCACAAAGAGTCAGTTACAACTGAGCACGCACTCATGCAAGTTCTAGTTGGAAGCAGATAAATCCTATGTGTTTATTTCCATGTTCAAACTTTACAAGAAAGCTCAAGAAAGTGCTTATTGATGTAAAGTGTGCTGATAAATTTTCAGCAGTTAGCTTTCCAAAATAAGAAATAAAAAGGTCCAGTACTATTTTGCAATGGTTGCTTCTGTTTGCAAGCTACCAACATTATGCCACTAATCTTGAAATGGGAAGAAATGCCACAAATTGGCTGAAGGTAGTGTGTGAGCTGCAGTATAAAAGAGAACTGTAGCATCAGTGCAGTCTGAAATATTGGAACAAGTGAAGGTTTCCAGCTTCTGTAGAGTTTGTAGTCATCTTTGTGGGAGTAAGAGACAAACTATTGTCATTAAACCACTGATGTTGATGGTTTTTGCTACCATAAAGTAACCTAGCTTATCTTGATTTGTATAAATATGTTTGGGGATTTGGATATAATACTGGCTCTATGATTTCTGGTCATCAGGCAAATGTCATTGGTGCATATTTCATAGGCCTTGTGATAAAAATACACAGAGTGCTCAGGAGAACCCCTGGTGGTTCAGTGGTTAAGATTCTGTGCTTCCACTGCAGGGGGTTTGTGTTTGAGCCCTGGTCAGATCAGATCAGATCAGTCGCTCAGTCGCGTCCGACTCCCCGTGACCCCATGAATCACAGCATGCCAGGCCTCCCTGTCCATCACCAACTCCCGGAGTATGCTCAAACTCATGTCCACAGAGTCGGTGATGCCATCCAGCCATCTCATTCTCTGTCGTCCCCTTCTCCTCCCGCCCCCAACCTTTCCCAGCATCAGAGTCTTCTCCAGTGAGTCAACTCGTCGCATGAGGTGGCCAAAGTATTGCAGTTTCAGCTTTAGCATCAGTCCCTCCAATGAACATCCAGGATTGATCTCCTTTAGAATAGACTGGTTGGATCTTCTTGCAGTATAAGGGACTCTCAAGAGTCTTCTCCAACACCACAGTTGAAAAGCATCGATTCTTCGGTGATTAGCCTTCTTCACAGTCCAACTCTCACATCCACACATGACCACGGGAAAAACCATTGCCTTGACTAGACAGACCTTGGTTGGCAAAGTAATGTCTCTGCTTTTTAATATACTATCAAGGTTGGTCATAACTTTCTTTCCAAGGAGCAAGCGTCTTTTAATTTCATGGCTGCAATCAGCATCTGCAGTGATTTGGGAGCCCAAAAAAATAAAGTCTGACACTGTTTCCACTGTTTTTCCATCTATTTCCCATGAAGTGATGGGACCAGATGCCATGATCTTTGTTTTCTGAATGTTGAGCTTCAAGCCAACCTTTTCACTCTCCTCTTTCACTTTCATCAAGAGGCTTTTGAGTTCCTCTTCACTGTCTGCCATAAGGGTAGTGTCATCTGCATATCTGAGGTTATTGATATTTCTCGTGGCAATCTTGATTCCAGCTTGTGCTTCTTCCAGCCCAGCGTTCCTCATGATGTACTCTGCATATAAGTTAAATAAGCAAGGTGACAATATACAACCTTGACGTACACCTTTTCCTATTTGGAACCAGTCTGTTGTTCCATGTCCAGTTCTAACTGTTGCTTCCTGACCTGCATACAGGTTTCTCAAGAGGCAGGTCAGGCGGTCTGGGATTCCCATCTCTTTCAGAATGTTCCACAGTTTATTGTGATCGACACAGTCAAAGGCTTTGGCATAGTCAATGAAGCAGAAATAGGTGTTTTTCTGAAACTCTCTTGCTTTCTCCATGATACAGCGGATGTTGGCCAATTTGATCTCTGGTGCCTCTGCCTTTTCTAAAACCTGCTTGAACATCTGGGAGTTCACGGTTTACATACTGCTGAAGCCTGGCTTGGAGAATTTTGAGCATGACTTTACTAGCGTGTGAGATGAGTGCAATTGTGCGGTAGTTTGAGCATTCTTTGGCATTGCCTTTCTTTGGGATTGGAATGAAGACTGACCTTTTCCAGTCCTGTGGCCACTGCTGAGTTTTCTAAATCTGCTGGCATATTGAGTGCAGCACTTTCACAGCATTATCTTTCAAAACTTGAAATAGCTCAGCTGGAATTCCATCACCTCCACTAGCTTTGTTCGTAGTGATGCTTTCTAAGGCCCACTTGACTTCACATTCCAAGATGTCGGCTCTAGGTCAGTGATCACGTTATCGTGACTACCTTGCTCGTGAAGATCTTTTTTCTACAGTTCTTCTGTGTATTCCTGCCACCTCTTCTTAATATCTTCTGCTTCTGTTAGGTCCATACCATTTCTGTCCTTTATTGAGCCCATCTTTGCGTGAAATGTTCCCTTGGAATCTCTAATTTTCTTGAAGAGATCTCTTGTTTTTCCTATTCTGTTGTTTTTCTCTATTTCTTTGCATTGATCACTGAGGAAGTCTTTCTTATCTCTCCTTGCTATTCTTTGGAACTCTGCATTCAGATGCTTATATCATTCCTTTTCTCCTTTGCTTTTCGCCTCTCTTCTTTTCACAGCTATTTGTAAGGCCTCCTCAGACAGCCATTTCGCTCTTTTGCATTTCTGTTCCATGGGGATGGTCTTGTTCCCTGTCTCCTGTACAATGTCACGAACCTCCATCCAGAGTTCATCAGGCACTCTATCAATCAGATCTAGTCCCTTAAATCTATTTCTCACTTCCACTGTATAATCATAAGGGATTTTATTGAGGTCATATCTTAATGGTCTAGTGGTTTTCCCTACTTTCTTCAATTTAAGTCTGAATTTGGCAATAAGGAGTTCATGATCTGAGCCACAGTCAGCTCCTGGTCTTGTTTTCGCTAACTGTATACAGCTTCTCCATCTTTGGTTGCAAAGAATATAATCAATCTGATTTCGGTGTTGACCATCTGGTGATGTCCATGTGTAGAGTCTTCTCTTGTGTTGTTGGAAGAGGGTGTTTGCTATGACCAGTGCATTCTCTTGACAAAACTCTATTAGCCTTTGCCCTGCTTCATTCCGTGCTCCAAGGCCAAATTTGCCTGTTACTGCAGGTGTTTCTTGACTTCCTATTTTTGCATTCCAGTCCCCTATAATGAAAAGGACATTTTTTTTGGGTGTTAGTTCTAAAAGGTCTTGTAGGTCTTCATAGAACCGATTACTTCGGCTTCTTCAGCATTACTGGTTGGGGCATAGGCCTGGATTACTGTAATATTGAATGGTTTGCCTTGGAAACGAACAGAAATCATTCTGTCATTTTAAAAATTGCATCCAAGTACTGCATTTCGGACTCCTTTGTTGACCATGATGGCTACTCCATTTCTTCTAAGGGATTCCTGCCCACAGTAGTAGATATAATGGTCATCTGAGTTAAATTCACCCATTCCAGTCCATTTTAATTCACTGATTCCTAGAATGTCTCTGTTCACTCTTGCCATCTCCTGTTTGACCACTTCCAATTTGCCTTGATTCATGGACCTAACATTCCAGGTTCCTATGCAATATTGCTCTTTACAGCACCAGACCTTGCTTCTATCACTGGTCACATCCACAACTGGGTATTGGTTTTGCTTTTGCTCCATCCCTTTATTCCTTCTAGAGTTATTTCTCCACTGATCTCCAGTAGCATACTGGGCACCTACCGACCTGGGGAATTCCTCATTCAGTATCCTATCATTTTGCCCTTTGTTACTGTTCATGGGATTCTCAAGGCAAGTATACTGAAGTGGTTTGCTATTCCCTGCTCCAGTGGACCACATTCGGCTGTGGTCCATGTGATCAGATCGGCTAGTTTCCTGTGATTATGATTTCAGTGTGTCTGCCCTCTGATGCCCCCTAGCAATACCTACCGTCTTATTTGGGTTTCTCTTACCTTGGTCCTGGAAAATCTCTTCACAGCCGCTCCAGCAAAGTGCAGCTGCTGTACCTTACCTTGGACGAGGGGTATCTCCTCAAGGCCGCCCCTCCTGAGCCCTGGTTGGGGAACTAAAATCCCACATGCAGTGGGGCACTGTAAAAAAAAAATTCTCTACATGAATTCAAAACCAGTGGAAATTTTGAAAATCTTCAAATAAGAGGGTCATGTATAATATAATAAAAATAATAATTGTTAACTATTATTTGTTGCTTACTTGGTTCTAGAAACTGTTCTAAGTACTTTATCTCTGAGCATATTTCAACTTATTTACAAAATAAATTAAAGATTAATATGCTACTATTATTTCTAATTTATAGTTATTCAATATGAGATTCAGAGGTATTAAGGATTTTTCCTATGTAACTAGTAAGGGGTTGTGGAATTTTTTTTTTTTATTTCTTTCTTTTCTCTATAGAAAGTAGAAAACAAAAAGTATACGACCTCTCTTTAATCAAGGAAAGTTAAAAAAATATCAGAGTTGAGACTCTCGTTAATCAGGGATTCAGTAATAATTAATGAAAATATAAAACAAGTCACTTGGACCTAAAATATATTGCTGTTCAGGCCATATTTTATAAAGCACTTCTTTCTGCTGATAAGAGAAGTTAATCATAATGAATATTTATGTTCAATTTGTCAAACAATAAACCTTGTTGTTTAATCCCCACGGTCATGTCTGACTCTTTTGAGACCCCATGGACTATAGCCCTCCAGGCTCCTCTGTCCATGGGAACTCCCAGGCAAGAATACTGGAGTGAGTTGCCATTTCTTTCTCTAGGGTATCTTTCCAATCCAGGGATCTGACTTGTGACTCCAGCATTGCAGGCGGATTCTTTACCACTGAGCCACCTGCTGCTGCTGCTAAGTCACTTCAGTCATGTCTGACTCTGGGCGACCCCATAGACGGCCGCCCACCAGGCTCCCCTGCTCCCGGGACTCTCCAGGCAAGAACACTGGAGTGGGTTGCCATTTCCTTCTCCAAGGCATGAAATTGAAAAGTGAAAGTGAAGTTGCTCAGTCGTGTCCTACTCTTACCCATGGACTGTGACCTCCAGGCAAAAGTACTGGAGTGGGGTGCCATTGCCTTCTCCACTGAGCCACCAGGGAAGCCCCAAACAGTGAAACTCCAAACAATGAACCTACCACTAACCAGAATAGAAACAGAGTAGACAAAAATAAATTTGATTTTTCCAAATACAGCAGATTTATTCAGTGGGGTTTTTTCTTGCAATTTCAGGAAAAATTCTAGTACAGAAACATAAAGACTTTCTTTAATGAAACATTTATAATTGCAATTTATAATTGCAATTATAATTTATAATTGCAATTTATATCCTTTAAACTTAAGAGAATTACTTCAATCACAAAACATGACTTTAGAGAGGTAGTGTTATTTCATATATGTTTTAAGTTGTAAACTACCCAGACAACTTTTTTGTCTCATATTTTCCTCCAAATTAAGAAAGAAAAAAGTTTCTCTTCAGGTGTCTTCTCTGATTTATTATCTCTTTAAACAAAAGTTTGATGGTATAGATATTTAAAGAAATATGAAATGAAAGTGCTTTTGACAGCTTTAAATATAAATAATACAAAGCTTTAACTATAACACTGAGTAGGAGGAAGTTAACTATCAATTTTTTAAATTTTTTATTGGAGTATAGTTAATTTATAATGTTGTTAATTTCAGGCGTATAACAAAGTCAATCAGTTTTACATTCACATAGCTACATCTACTCTTTTTTTAGCTTCTTTGCCCTTATATGTGGCTTTCCTGATAGCTCAGTTGGTAAAGAATCCACCTGCAATGCAGGATACCCCAGTTCGATTCCTGGATTGGGAAGATCCACTGGGCAATGGATAGTCTACCGACATGTGCCATTACAGAGTATTGAATTGAGTTCCCTGTCCTATATGGTAGGTCTTTACTATTATAGCTGTCTACTTTATACATAGTAGTAGTGTGTATATGTCAACCTCAATCTCCCAGTTTATCCCTCCTTAGCCCTGATAACCATAAGTTTGTTTTTTAGATTTGTAACTCTATTTCTCTTTTGTAGGTAAGTTCATTTATAGCCATTTTTAGGTTCCACACTGAAAGGATATCATATATTTGTCTTTGTCTGACTTACTTCATTCAGTATGACAGTCTTTAGGTCCATCCATGTCACTGCAAATGGCATTATTTCATTATTTTTATAGCCAAGTAATATTCCATCATATACATGTACCACAGTTCCTTTATCCATTCCTCTGTTGATGGACATTTAAGTTGCTTCCATGTCTTGGCTCTTATAAAGAGTGCTTCAGTGAACATTGGAGTGAATGTATTATATTGTTTTTTGAATTATAGTTTTCACCAGATATAAGCCCAGGAATAGAATTGCTGGATCATATGGTAGTTGTAATTTTAACTTTTCAAGGAATATCCATACTGTTCTCCATGGTGGCTATACCAATTTACATTCCTACCAACAGTATAGGAGGGTTCCCTTTTTGCTACATCTTCTTTAACATTTACTGTTTATAACAGTTTTTTGATAATGGCCATTCTGACTGGTGTGAGGTGATACTTCATTATAGTTTTGATTTACATTTCCTTAATGAGTACTGATGGAGAAGGAAATGGCAACCCATTCCAGTACTCTTGCCTGGAAAACCCCATGGATGGAGGAATCTGGTGGGCTGCAGTCCGTGGGGTTGCAAAGAGTCAGACATGACTGAGCGAGTTCACTTCACTCACTTCATACTTTATCACTGGAGAGGGAAATGGCAACCCACTCCAGTATTCTTGCCTGAAGAACGGACACAGAGGAGTCTGGCAGGCCATGGTCCATGAGCTCGCAGAGAGTTAGACACGACTGAAGTGACTAAGCACACACGCACGCAATGAGTAGTGGTGCTTTTCATGTGCCTTTTGACCATCTATATGTCTTCTTCAGAGAAGTGTCTATTTAGATCTTCCACCCATTTTTTGAATTTTTTTTTAATTGAGCTAAATGAGTTGTTGGTACATTTTGGATATTGATTTCTTGTCAGTTGATTTGATTACAGGTATTTTCTTACATTCTGTGGGTTGTATTTTTGTTTTGTTTATGGTTTCCATTGCTTTGAAAAATCTTTTAAATTAGGTCCTATTCATTTATTTTTATTTTTATTACTCTTGGAGATGGATCCAAAAACTGCTTGCTGTGTTTTATGCCAAAGTGTGTTCTGTGTATGTTTTCCTCTAAGAGTTTTATAGTATACAGCTTTGCATTTAGGCATTTTGAGTTCATTTTTGTGTGTGGTGTTAGTGAATATTCAAATTTCATTGTTCTCCATGTATCTGTCCAGTTTCCCAGCATCACTTATTGAAGAGACTGTCTTTATTCGTTGTATATTTTTACCCCCTAGTCATAGATAAGGTGACAATAGGTGTGTGGGTTTACCTCTAGGCTTTCAATCCTGTTCCATTTATATATATTTCTATTTTTGTGCCATTCCCCTACTGTTTTGATTACTGTAGCATTATACTATTTCTGAATTCAGAGGGCTTGATTATTTCAGCTTCATTTTTCTTTCTCAAGACTGCTTTGGCTATTCATAGTCTTTAGTGTTTCCAAACAAACTCTAAACTTTTTTTGTTGTAATTCTGTGAAAAATGCCATTGGTAGTTTGATATGGATTGCATTGAATATCCAGATTGCTTTGGGTAATAGAGTCATTTTCAGAATATTGATTCTTCCATCTAAGAACATGGTATATCTTTTCATTTTTTGTGTCATCTTTGATTTCTTTCAACAGTATCTTATATTTTTCTGAGTATAGGTACTTTGTCTCCTTAAGTAGCTTTAATCCTAGGTATTTTATTCTTTTCAATTCAACAGTATGAGGAATCATTACCTTGATTTTTTCTTTCTGATCGTTCACTGTTAATATATCAAAATACAACAGATTTTAAGGTATTAATTTTGTATCCTGCAAAAAAACTAATCAAATGAAGTTCAGTTCAGTTCAATTGCTCTGTCGTGTCCAACTCTCTGTGACCCGATGTTCTGCAGCATGCCAGGCCTCCCTGTCCATCACCAAATCCCAGACTTCACTCAAACTCATGTCCATTGAGTCAGTTATGCCATCCAACCATCTCATACTCTGTCGTCCCCTTCTCCTTCTGCCTTCAATCTCTCCAGCATCAGAGTCTTTTCAGTGAGTCAGTTCTTCACATAATGTGGCTAAAGTATTGGAGTTTCAGCTTCAACATCAGTCCTTCAAATGAACATTCAGGACTGACTTCCTTTAGGACTGACTGGTTGGATCTCCTTGCAGTCCAAGGAAGACTCTCAAGAGTCTTCTCCAACACCACAGTTCAAAAGCATCAAATCTTTGACGCTTTCTTTACAGTCCAACTTTTACACCCATATATGACTACTTTGAAAACCATAGCCTTGACTAGACGGACCTTGGTTGGCAAACTAATGTCTCGGTTTTTTAATATGCTGTCTAGGTTGGTCATAACTTTTCTTCCAAGGAGTAAGCATCTTTTTATTTCATGGCTGCAGTCACCATCGACAGTGATTTTGGAGCACCCCAAAATAAAGTCAGCCACTGTTTCCTCATCTATTTGTCATGAAGGGATGGAACCGGATGCCATGATCTTAGTTCTCTGAGTGTTGAGTTTTAAGCAAACTTTACTCTCTTGTTTCACTTTCATCAAGAGGCTCTTCAGTTCTTCACTTTCTGCCATAAGGGTGGTGTCATCTGCATATCTGAGGTTATTGATATTTCTCCCGGCAATCTTGATTCCAGCTTGTGCTTCTTCCAGCCCAGCGTTCCTCATGACGTACTCTGCATACAAGTTAAATAAGCAAAGTGACAATATACAGCCTTGACGTACACCTTTTCCTATTTGAAACCATTCTGTTGTTCCAGGTCCAGTTCTAACTGTTGCTTCCTGACCTGCATAAAGGTTTCTCAAGAGGCAGGTCAGGTGGTCTGGTATTCCCATCACTTTCAGAATTTTCCACAGTTTATTGTGATCCACACAGTTAAAGGTTTTTGCCTGGTCAATAAAGCAGAAAGAGATGTTTTTCTGGAACTCTCTTGCTTTTTTGATGATCCAGCATATGTTGGTAATTTGATCTCTGGTTTCTCTGCCTTTTCTAAAACCAGATTGAACATCCGGAAGTTCATGGTTCATGTATTGCTGAAGCCTGGCTTGGAGAATTTTGAGCATTACTTTGCTAGCGTGTGAGATGAGTGCAATGTACAAGAGTGTGAGCATTCTTACAGTTCAGTTCAGTTCAGTTCAGTCGCTCAGTCGTGTCCGACTCTCCGCGACCCCATGAATCACAGCACGCCAGGCCTCCCTGTCCATCACCAACTCCCGGAGTTCACTCAAACTCATGTCCACAGAGTCGGTGATGCCATCCAGCCATCTCATTCTCCGTCGTCCCCTTCTCCTCCCGCCCCCAACCTTTCCCAGCATCAGAGTCTTTTCCAGTGAGTCAACTCGTCGCATGAGGTGGCCAAAGTATTGCAGTTTCAGCTTTAGCATCAGTCCCTCCAATGAACATCCAGGATTGATCTCCTCTAGAATGGACTGGTTGGATCTCCTTGCAGTATAAGGGACTCTCAAGAGTCTTCTCCAACACCACAGTTCAAAAGCATCGATTCTTCGGCGGTCAGCCTTCTTCACAGTCCAACTCTCACATCCATACATGACCACGGGAAAAACCATTGCCTTGACTAGACGGACCTTGGTTGACAAAGTAATGTCTCTGCTTTTTAATATACTATCAAGGTTGGTCATAACTTTCCTTCCAAGGAGCAAGCATCTTTTAATTTCATGGCTGCAATCAGCATCTGCAGTGATTTTGGAGCCCAAAAAAACAAAGTCTGACACTGTTTCCACTGTTTTTCCATCTATTTCCCATGAAGTGATGGGACCAGATGCCATGATCTTTGTTTTCTGAATGTTGAGCTTCAAGCCAACCTTTTCACTCTCCTCTTTCACTTTCATCAAGAGGCTTTTGAGTTCCTCTTCACTTTCTGCCATAAGGGTAGTGTCATCTGCATATCTGAGGTTATTGATATTTCTCGTGGCAATCTTGATTCCAGCTTGTGCTTCTTCCAGCCCAGCGTTCCTCATGATGTACTCTGCATATAAGTTAAATAAGCAAGGTGACAATATACAACCTTGACGTACACCTTTTCCTATTTGGAACCAGTCTGTTGTTCCATGTCCAGTTCTAACAGTTGCTTCCTGACCTGCATACAGGTTTCTCAAGAGGCAGGTCAGGTGGTCTGGGATCCCCATCTCTTTCAGAATGTTCCACAGTTTATTGTGATCGACACAGTCAAAGGCTTTGGCATAGTCAATAAAGCAGAAATAGATGTTTTTCTGAAACTCTCTTGCTTTCTCCATGATCCAGCGGATGTTGGCAATTTGATCTCTGGTGCCTCTGCCTTTTCTAAAACCTGCTTGAACATCTGGGAGTTCACGGTTTACATACTGCTGAAGCCTGGCTTGGAGAATTTTGAGCATGACTTCACTAGCGTGTGAGATGAGTGCAATTGTGCGGTAGTTTGAGCATTCTTTGGCATTGCTTTTCTTTGGGATTGGAATGAAGACTGACCTCTTCCAGTCCTGTGGCCACTGCTGAGTTTTCCAAATCTGCTGGCATATTGAGTGCAGCACTTTCACAGCATCATCTTTCAAGACTTGAAATAGCTCAACTGGAATTCCATCACCTCCACTAGCTTTGTTCGTAGTGATGCTTTCTAAGGCCCACTTGACTTCACATTCCAAGATGTCTGGCTCTAGGTCAGTGATCACGTTATCGTGACTATCTTGGTCGTGAAGATCTTTTTTGTACAGTTCTTCTGTGTATTCCTGCCACCTCTTCTTAATATCTTCTGCTTCTGTTAGGTCCATACCATTTCTGTCCTTTATCGAGCCCATCTTTGCATGAAATGTTCCCTTGGAATCTCTAAGTTTCTTGAAGAGCTCTCTTGTTTTTCCTATTCTGTTGTTTTCCTCTATTTCTTTGCATTGATCACTGAGGAAGTCTTTCTTATCTCTCCTTGCTATTCTTTGGAACTCTGCATTCAGATGCTTATATCTTTCCTTTTCTCCTTTGCTTTTCACTTCTCTTCTTTTCATGAAAACTGACCTTTTCCAATCCTGTGGCCACTGCTGAGTTTTCCAAATGTGCTGGCATATTGAGTGCAGCACTTTCACAACATCATCTTTTAGGATTTGAAATACGTCAACTGGAATTCCATTACCTCCACTAGCTTTGTTTGTAGTGATGCTTCCCAAGGCCCACTTGACTTCTCATTCCAGGATGTCTAGCTCTAGGTGAATGATCATACCATCATGATTATCTGGGTCATGAAGATCTTTTTGTACAGTTCTTCTGTGTATTCTTGCCACCTCTTCTTAATAACTTCGGCTTCTGTTAGGTTCATACCATTTCTGTCCTTTACTGAGGCCATCTTAGCATGAAATGTTCCCCTGGTATCTCTTATTTGCCTTAAATTGAAGAAAGAAAGGAAAACAATAGATCATTCAGGTATGACCTAAATCAATCCCTAACGAATATACAGTGGAAGTGAGAAACAGATTTATGGGACTAGATCTGATAGACAAAGTGCCTGATAAACTATGGATGGAGGTTCGTGATGCTGTATAGCAGACAGGGAGCAAGATCATCTCCAAGAAAAAGAAATGCAAAAAAGCAAAATGGCTGTCTGAGGAGGCCTTACAAATAGCTGTGAAAAGAAGAGAAGTGAAAAGCAAAGGAGAAAAGGAAAAATATACCCATTTGAGTGCAGAATTCCAAAGAATAGCAAGGAGAGATATGAAAGCCTTCCTCAGTGATCAGTGCAAAGAAATAGAAGAAAACAATAGAGTGGGAAAGACTAGAGATCTCTTCAAGAAATTAGAGATACCAAGGGAACATGGATCACAGCCTTGTCTAAATCAGGGAAACTATGAGTCATGCTTTGTAGGGCCACCCAAGATGGATGGGTTATTGTGGAGGGTTCTGACAAAATGTGGCCCACAGAGAAGAGAATGGAAAACCACACCAGCATTCTTGCCTGGAGAACTCCAAGAACGGTATGAAATAACAAAATGATATGACACTGAAAGATAAATTCCCCAGGTCAATAGGAACCCAATATGCTCCTGGAGGAGAGCAGAGAAACACCTCCCGAAGGAATGAAAAAGCCGAGCCAGAACAGAAACAATGCCCAGCTGTGGGTGTGTCTGGTGGCAAAAGTATAGTTTGATGCTGCAAAGAGCAATATTGCACAGGAACCTAGAATGGTATTTCCATGAATCAAGGTAAATTGGAAGAGGTCAATAGGAGATGGCAAGAGTGAGCATTGACAATTTAGGAATCAGTGAACTAAAATAGACTGGAATAGGTGAATTTAATTCAGACAATTATATTTACTATTGTGGGCAATAATCTCTTAGAAAAAAATGGAGTAGCCCTTATAATCAGTGACAGAATCTAAAATGCAGTACTTGGGTGTAATCTCAAAAACTATAGAATGATGCTGGTTCACTTCCAAGGCAAATCATTCAATATCACAGTAATCCAAGTCTATGCCCCAACCATTAATGCTGAATAAGATGAAGTTGAATGGTTCTATGAAGACCTACAAGGCCTTCTAGAACTAACACCCCAAAATGATATCCTTTTCATCATAGGGGACTGGAATGCAAAAGTAGGAAGTCAAGAGATACTAAAATAAAGGCAAGTTTGGCCTGGGAGTGCAAAATTAAGCAGGAAGAAGGCTACCAGAGTTTTGCCAAGAGGACACACTGGTCATAGCAAACACCCTCTAACAACAACACAAAGAAGACTCTAGACATGGACATCACCAGATGGTCAATACCAAAATCAGATTGATTATATTCTTTGCAGCTGAAGATGGAGAAGCTTTATACAGTCAACAAAAACAAGACTGGGAGCTGATTATGACTCAGATCATGAGCTCCTTTTTCAAATTTCAGGTTTAAAATTCCTCTTGCTTCTGTTGTGTGCTCCCTGGTGGACAAGGTTAGTCCAGAGGCTTGTGCATTTATCCTCTTGGTAGGAGATTTGACTGGCATTGGACACGACTGAGTGACTTCACTTTCATTTTTCACTTTCATGCATTGGAGAAGGAAATGGCAACCCACTCCAGTGTTCTTGCCTGGAGAATCCCAGGAATGCAGGAGCCTATGGTGGGCTACCATCTATGGGGTTGCACAGAGTCGGACACGACTGAAGTGACTTAGCAGCAGCAGCAGCAGTGGTGACCAGAGTCTGCCCTGGATATTAAGCAGAATCTTCACTTTGTTCTGTGTTTGTCACTATTCTGTTAGGGGTGGGGTCTTCTCCCTAGTTGCTGGAATAGAGGCCCCCAGATCTGTTTCTTAGCTGTGTTTCTGACCAGTTGCATGAGATATGTGAATGAGAGCACTCCCACTGGGAGAGAAGCCACTGAGTATTTCTCTTTTGGAGCTCTGTACCTGTGAGTATGCTCTGTTTTGTCCCCATTCACACCGCAGGCTCTGAAAATATACTCTTGTTGGCACTGATTTAAGTTCCACCTTAACTGTGGATATGCTGGCATTTGTCCCTGGTGACTCTCACAAGGCCATTCATGCAGATCCACTGAGGTCAGGTCAGGACTGCCATTACCATGTACTTGGACCTACTGTGGGAGCTATGGAGGCAGATCATATTCTGGCCTGGCCCAACCCTTACATGTATATGTGCCCATAAAATCCACTACTGCTGCTAAAGTCATATTTGTCCCAGTTGCAGGAGTGCTTGTCCTTTTGGAGGTTTTTTCAGGGGCTGAATTTAGGAAGCCTTCAGCAAAGGTGTAACTTTGCGTTTCACACAGCCATGAAGAGATTTCAGCTCTTCTTCCTTAGTCACATGGTCCTTGGGGCTTAGTTGTGGTTTCAGCCCCATCTCTGCATGTATCCTCCCCACTGGAGTCTGCTCCAAAGGTTGCCAGAGCACACAAGACTATCAGACAGGAAGGAGCTGGAACCAAGGTGGCGATCAGAGCAAGCAGGGTGCCTAGACAGGAGGGTGCAGGGGTAGTGATTGAAACACATGAGCCCTTTAGGTAACAATCAAGGGGAGCAGATTGCCCAGGTAGGGCAGAAGAAGCAATGGCAGTGCGGGAGAGACAGCTCACGTGAGAACCCTCCCTAGTGCTGGTGGAGGCAGGGACTGGCATGTGAGGAGAGAGGCGACAATGGTAGCACATCACTGAACAATTATGCTTCACCTCCGTCACATTCTGGGCTTCCTCCAAGAGCATTCTTGGCTGCAGAGCTCCTCGCTCCCATCCCCTCAAGCTGTCTCCTCACAGCCAACATCAGTCCTCTCTCCAAGTCTGTTCTCCAAACCTTGCATTCCAGCATCAGCCCCTCTCAGCACTGGTGGCTACCTATCTCAGGCTGGGGTACACAGGGTTATGGCATGAACCATCTGTGTAGGTCTCACTCTGTCCTGCCTGCCACAGACCAGTTATTGGCTTCTCTTCTGAGCCTGTGAAGCTCCCTCCTGATCCAGTGGATCTCCCTGCTGGTGAGGGAGCTTCCCCACATGTGATAACCTCACTTAACCTTTATCTTCCAGTGGGGCACAGGTCTCATCCTGCTTCCCTCTCTACTTCCTTTACTTCTTCCTTTTATCCTATCAGGTTAGGTGGGTATCTTCCTTGTCCTTTTAGGTGTCCAGAGTCTTCTGCTAGTGTTCAGCAGGTGCTCTGTGAGAACTGTTTCATTTACAGAGGTATTATTTTGTGTGTTTGTAGGGAGAGATGAACTCTATGTCCTTCTAGTCCTCTGCCATCTTGAAAAGCCCTAGACTGATTTTCTAACAGTTTATTCATCTAAATATCAATTTCTGACTGTTAGCTGCATGATCTTAATTCTGAATAATAACCTCTATGTTGTCATTTTTCTAAATATCATCTGAATATATGCATATATAAAAATTAGTAAAACATTGATTTGTATGTTGTTGTCCTAAGCACCCCAATAATACTAGAGGCACAAGACTAATGGTGTGTACTAAATGATTTGCACTGTCTGAGTGCCCTTATGGCTAATAAGAAAACAGAACAAGATCAGAAATCAGGTTCTGAGCTCAAAAACCTCAATTTCTCCAGCTGAAGCAAACTCACTAAAAATGTAAGAATTTAGGATCTTCTTTGTCCTCATGAATAATTAAAACCAACCTGCCTTCAAACTCTTAAAACTTAATTATTTAATGTTTGTTGTTTCAGTTCAGTTCAGTTCAGTTCAGTCGCTCAGTTGTGTCCAACTCTTTGTGACCCCATGAATCATTGCACGCCAGGCCTCCCTGTCCATCACCAACTCCCGGAGTTCACTCAAACTCATGTCCATCGAGTCAGTGATGCCATCCAGCCATCTCATTCTCTGTCATCCCCTTCTCCTCCTGCCTCCAATCCCTCCCAGCATCAGAATTCTTTTCCAGTGAGTCAACTCGTCGCATGACGTGGCCAAAGTATTGGAGTTTCAGCTTCAACATCAGTCCTTCCAATGAACACCCAGGGTTGATCTCCTTTAGAATAGACTGGTTGGATTTCCTTGCAGTACAAGGGACTCTCAAGAGTCTTCTCCAGCACCACAGTTCAAAAGCATCAATTCTTCAGCGATCAACTTTCTTCACAGTCCAACTCTCACATCCATACATGACCACTGGAAAAACCATAGCCTTGACTAGGCGGACCTTGGTTGGCAGAGTAATGTCTCTGCTTTTTAATATGCTATCTAGGTTGGTCACAACTTTCCTTCCAAGGAGTAAGCGTCTTTTAATTTCATGGCTGCAATCAGCATCTGCAGTGATTTTGGAGCCCAAAAAAATAAAGTCTGACACTGTTTCCCCATCTATTTCCCATGAAGTGATGGGACCAGATGCCATCATCTTCATTTTCTCAATGTTGAGCTTCAAGCCAAAATTTCACTCTCCTCTTTCACTTTCATCAAGAGACTTTTGAGTTCCTCTTCACTTTCTGCCATAAGGGTAGTGTCATCTGCATATCTGAGGTTATTGATATTTCTCGTGGCAATCTTGATTCTAGCTTGTGCTTCTTCCAGCCCAGTGTTCCTCATGATGTACTCTGCATATAAGTTAAATAAGCAGGGTGACAATATACAACCTTGACGTACTCCTTTTCCTATTTGTAACCAGTCTGTTTGTTGTTTAGTGATATCAAATAACATATTTGTTTTACATTGATAAAATTTAAAAAATATAAAGTAAAATCTTTCTTCACTAAATGCCAATTACAAATCATGTGGTATACAGGATTTTCTCCCAGTCTTAGCAGTTCTTGATGCAAACGTCATTATTTTACAGAATGAATTATAGGATATAGAAAAGAAAGGCTAAGGCCAAACACTATCTCTTTTCAGAAGTTTAACTACAACACCAGTAGAAAATCTCCAAAGTTTCCAATTCCAAATGAGTCATTTGGCAGAAATTCCTTTGTAATCATCTGTTATAAGCTGTTTTTACACGCAATTTAATGTTCCAGCTTCTGCTTTGTGGTTACTCAAGGGCAAACATCAACTCTGAAAATTAGCTCTAATTATAACTTAATGCAATGAAGAATTCAGGGAAAAAATTTTTTTTTCTGTTTTATAGATGTTTGTTTTGAATACAAATATTTAGCAAAACAGAAATGGATAAAATAAAACAAAAAGACAAGATGATGTCTTAATACTTTAGATAAGTTGTCAGAAAAACAAAGAGTTGAAACATTCAACTTTCATCCATGACACAAATAACTAGTTTAAACATTTGTGACTGGAATAGATCTTTCATCAGACAAGTGGTAAATTGTATAAGAGTGAGTTCCATTCTACTCAATTTATCCACCCTTTATTTTTTTTTTTTAAGTGAATTACATTTTCTTGATCTTTATTCCATCAATGTTGTTGATATAGTTATAGGTGGTCATGGCTGCTGCTTAACATTTCAAACTTTGATCAAAACCTTGTAATGTACTGACACCTTGCATTGAACTTAGTACACTGAAATATCAGTAGATTAGTCAAAGTAGATGTCTTTTCCAGTATCTAGTCGACAGATGATACTAAGTCAATCATAGTAATATATCTCCCTTACCAGTGATTTGTTAAGATCAAAAAGTTTACTGCTCTGTCCTCATATTCAGAGAAGTCAATAAAAATTTGAACAGATAATTAATATTCAGGCCTCAGTTCAGTTGCTCAGTCATGTCCGACTCATTGCAACCCCATGGACTGTAGCATACCAGGCTTCCCTGTCCATCACCAACTCCCAGAGCATGCTCAAATTCATGTCCATTGAGTCAGTGATGTCATCCAACCAACTCATATCCTCTGTCGTCCGCTTCCCCTCCTGCCTTCAATCTTTCCCAGCGTCAGGGTCTTTTCCAATGAGTCAGTACTTTGCATCAGTTGGCCAAAGTATTGGAGTTTCAGCTTCAGCATCAGTTCTTCCAATGAATATTTAGGACAGATATCTTCTTGCAGTCCAAGAGACTCTCAAGATTCTTCTCCAACACCACAGTTAAAAAGCATCAGTTCTTTAGTGCTCAGCTTTCTTTATGGTCTGATTCTCACATCCATACACGACTACTGAAAAACCATAGCTTTGATTATACAGATCTTTGTAGGCAGAGTAATGTCTCTGTTTTTTAATATGCTGTCTAGTTTGATCTTAGTTTTCATCCAAGGAGCAAGCGTCTTTTAATTCCATGGCTGCAGTCACCATCTGCAGTGATTTTGGAGCCCAAGAAAATAAAGTCCGTCACTGTTTTCATTGTTTTTCCATCTATTTGCCAGGAAGTGATGGGGCAAGATATCATGATCTTCATATTTTGAATGTTGAGTTTTAAGCCAGCTTTTTCACTCTGCTCTTTCACCTTCATCAAGAGGCTGTCTAGTTCCTCTTCACTTTCTGCCATAAGGGTGGTGTCATCTGCATATCTGAAGTTATTGATATTTCTCCCAGCAATCTTGATTCCAACTTGTGCTTCATCCAGCCCAGCATATCTCATGATGTACTCTGCATATAAGTCAAATAAGCAGGCTGACAATACACAGCCTTGATGTACTCCTTTCCCAATTTGGAACCAGTCTTTTGTCTCATATCCAGTTCTAACTGTTGCTTATTGACCTGCATACAGATTTCTCATGAGGCAGGTAAAATGATCTGACTTTCCCATCTCCTGAAGAATTTTCCAGTTTGTTGTGATCCACACAAAGGCTTTAGCGTAGTCAATGAAGCAGATATTTTTCTGGAATTCTCTTGCTTTTCATAAGATCCAGTGGATTTTGGCAATTTGATCTCTGGTTCCTCTGCCTTTTCTAAATCCAGCTTGAAAATCTGGACTTTCTTGGTTCACTGCTGAAGCCTAGCTTGGAGAATTTTGAGCATTACTTTTCTAGTGTGTGAGATGAGTGCAATTGTACAATAGTTTGAACATTCTTTGTCATTAGAACGATGCTATTTAGTTCTATCATGAACATCTCACTGAGGGAAGCTTAGAAGGTTAATAAATTTTTTGCTATAAATTACAGAGAGACCAAATTCATTGAACTTCGTGTTCTGAATGACTTGTCTGAACTAATTCCTTAACAGACCCTCAGTTTCCTCGAGTAGGAAGTCATTCTCTCAAGTGGATTGAAAGCTTGTGGGGAGCAACTGAGACTTCAATGCTTGGTAGACATTAATCCAGGCAACTACTCTTCCCAAAAATCTTTTCTGAGACTGGAAATAAATGACCAAATGACCTCTGCCTAATTTTCTCCAAGGAAAGAAGCTGATATATGTTTATATTTAGAGGATATTGTGAAACATAAAATATCCCCCTACTCTATGAAGGATAAGGCTATCTGATTATTTGAGAAATGATGTGTTGACAAATAGCAAATATGAGGATGGAAAAGCTGGTGCTGAAGAATTGAATGCAGAGTTTTGCTGCCTCATGGGAGGGGTTTGAACTCCAGCTCTTTCATTGACTGACTGGCAGTGAGGAATTATTATTATTTGAGCCTTTACCATCTCATTCTAAAAAATACTGATGTGTAGATTTCAAAGATTTGTATGAAATGAGAACACATGTTAACATAGACAGCATATTGCCAGACATATACTTTTCATGTTTTTAAACATAGGTTCCCAATTCTATGCAGAGTTGGCTTGATTCTTGACTCTTTCATGAACTCTCTTGTAAACTCTGTTGAAGCAGAGACACTGTTATGCAATGTGGCATATTAAAAATGGTCACACATTTTAAGACGCCGCTCTCATTGAGAATCTTCATTTATGTCTCTCCTCCTGAATGTGGATCTGTTATGGAAATGCTTTGACCACTAGAATAGAGTAGAGTGATCCTGTTCTATTTTGGGGTCCTGGACTTAAAGATATTTGTGACTTGAACTTCATCTTCCTTAAAATACTCAGAGAATTGACTGAGAGTTAGACATACCACATGAAGGGATATGATATTACAAGAAAGCAGAGAGGTGAATGACCAGGCCCCAGGTATTCCAAGCCTCAGGCAATTTTGTGTTATTCTGATTGAGGGTCCAGATATTTTTGGGCAGCAGAGACGAGTCATTCCAAATGAAATCTGTTCAAATTTGATTTATAAACAGAAGAAATAATTGTTGTTGTCTAAAAACACTAAAGCTTAATGTTTGTAAGCAGTGACTGATATATGGACTTGGGATGAGATTTTATTAAGTGATTAGATTTTAAACAACTATGGAAAAAGCTGCTCAAGGGGAAGGTCTAGAAGAGGAAGTTAGAGGATCAGGGGAGACTAGCCAGCATTAATCCATAGGTTTTGTTGGAACCAAGTTTATGTTTACAGGGGACTCTGGGAGGCATGTATTGATACATATAGCTGCCATGATGGGGTCCTGAAGGATGTTTTGGAAAGGTTTAAGGAAGGTTATTGCCCCTGTGTGGTGACTTCTTCTACACCTCTGAGGATCCTCAGCCAAGTAGTTGGTGGTAGCCCTGTCAGGACAAGCCATCAGAAAGAAGTGGCCATGGAAATAAAGAAAGTTAGAGCAAGTTGAAACCTGGTGTACATATTTGCTTGCATCAGTCCTCCTGCTGCTGTTAGTCATTCAGTCATGTCCAACTCTTTGTGACCCCATGCACTGTAGCCTGACAAGCTCCTCAGTCCATGGGATTCTCCAGGCAAGAATACTGGAGTGGGTTGCCACTTTCTTCTCCAGGGGATTTTCCCAACCCTAAGACTGAACCCAGGTCTCTTGCATTGCAGGCAGATTCTTTATTGTCTGAGTCACCAGAGAAGCCACCAGTGGAAGTCCGCCACTGCCTGATCATAAAAGCCTTCACATAATAATTTGCTGTTGTTCAGTCACTCAGTCCTGTCCAACTCTGTGTGATCCCATGGACTGCAGCATGCCAGGTAAACCTGTCCTTCACCAACTCCCAGAGCTTGCTCAAACTCACATCCATTGAGTCTGTTATGCCATTCAACCATCTCATTCTCTGTTGTCCCCTTCTCCTCCTGCCTTCAATCTTTCTCAGCGTCAGGGTCTTTTCCAGTGAGTTGGCGCTTCACATCAGATGGCCAAAGTATTAGAGCTTCATCATCAGTACTTCCAATGAATATTCAGGGTCTATTTCATTTAAGATTGACTGGTTTAATGACCTTGCAGTCTAAGGGACTCTCAAGAGTCTTTTCCAGCACCACCATTCAAAGGCACTGATTCTTTGGCTCTCAGCCCTTTTTATTTTCCAGCTCTCATATCCATAAATGACTACTGGATAAAACATAGCTTTGACCATACAGACCTTTGTAGGCAGAGTAATGTCTCTGCTTTTTAATATGTTGTCTCAATTTGTCATAGCTTTTCTTCCATGGAGTGTCTTTTAATTTCATGACTTCAGTCCCCATCCACAGTGATTTTGGAGCCCGAGAAAATAAAGTCTGTCACTGTTTCCATTGTTTCCCCATTTATTTGCCATGGAGTGATGGGATCGGATGTCATGATCTTAGTTTTTTGAATTTTTATTCTTAAGCCAGCTTTTTCATTCTCCTCTTTCACCTTCATCAGGAGGCTCTTTAATTCCTCTTTTCTTTCTGCCATAAGGGTGGTGTCATCAGTGTTCTCTTTGAAACCTTTATGTTCTTCTTTTGGCTATATTTTATGTGGAAAACTACTGAGAAGGGGATTCTCAAAATAGACTAATCAGCACAACAAATTTGATGAAATAAAATCCAGCATGTATATAATATACAGCATAATGTTAGGCACAGCAAGAAATACACAATTTCCCCCTTAAATCAGATATGTCATCATTTTTCCATATTAATAACTATACATGATTTATCATACCTTGTTAAAGATTTAGGACTTTCTCCTATGTCTTTTGAGATTGTTACAAATAAAAGTATATATGCAAAGAACCAAGGTCAAATAAGAAAATAAATGGTTTATAAATAACCTCAAAGTGCCTAATTAACTTAAGTGAAGTTTTTTTTCTGTTAAAAACTGCATTGAAGGACATAGGTCAGATGTGAAAAAAAAAAAAAAACTGAACTTTCATCCTTCAACCTTGAATTGAAAGAAAACTGGCAGTAAAAGCTAACTTGACCTCTTGCTTACAGGTAGAGGGGAGATAGAGACAGAGATAGTGATAGAGAGAGAGAAAGCAAGAGAAAGTAGGATCTTTACACCGCCACTGCAGGTCCTTCCCTGAGCCCTCATGATAGGAACCAGAAGAGAATCTAATGAACCAGAATAACAGAGCAAAGAGGAGCCAGGAAAATGTTTCATACCACAGAGGCACAATAGCTCCGTGTATTAACAAAACATTAATGAATGCCAAGATATGAATGATCTGGATCACTCTCTTCACCTTGATGAAAAAATGGAAGCCAAAAGTCTTCACTGCAAGTCTCTTCCCCATCGAGCTGACACAGAAGTAAAACTTACTTTATAGGTCCTATTTCTTTAAAGCCTGTTTTTAATAAAGGCACATGGGTTAATTGCATATTTCCCCTTTATCTCATTCTGCTATATAATAACATTTATTCCAAACACAGGAGAGAAACTTATGTAAAGCAGAAGTCTTTAGAGGATTAACTTTCAAAGTGCTTAGGCAAGAGCTCATATTAAAATAATTACTTTAAGTGCAAATAACAAATAATTAAATTTGTTCATGAGGGAAAGATTGCACTCAAATATAAGTGTGTTAAATTTTATCCTTGAAAAATAACTATAAAGAAAATGTGATGATTAATTTATTAGGAAAAAACATTGGGTTAAAGCAATATAATACAGGAAAATTAATACATTAATTTTTAAAGGATCAGGGAGCAAGGATTGTACAAATCTCTGCTAGGGAAACTTTCCATTTCCATAAATAACTAGAGACAGAAAGGTTTTATATTTGGCTATATTTTATAGTAAAACTTTGCTTAGCTACAATACTTGGGAAACGTATCAGGATAACTTCATAAAAGATGTTTCCTTTCTCTGAATTATTATCATCATTATATAATTTTAATAAGTTTATGGTGGTATAAATAGTATTCAATGAATTGTACATATTTAAAATGTACAATTTGACAATTTTTTCATAAAAATAGATTTGAAAACTCATCACAATCAAGGTAGTAACATACTCATTGCCCCTAAAAGTTTCTTTGTGTCTTATTTTAATCCCTCCCTCCTATCCCTTAACCTCATTCCCAGGTAGCTAGTGATGTGTCTGTTACTACAAATTAATTTATATTTTCTATACTTCATTTTTTTGGTAAGTGGAATCATATAGCATGCATTTTTTTTCTGGCTTCTTTTACTCAGAATAATTATTTTTAGATGCATTCACCTTGTTGACACTATCAGTAGTTCATCTCTTTGACTTGATGAGTATTATTCCACTGTACATTTAACTAGTTGTTGATGATGGGAATTTGAATTATTTATAGTGTTTGACTATTACACATGAAGCTATTATTAAGATAAAAGTATTTGTATGAACATGTGATTTGATTTCTTTTCAGGAAATATTTGGGAGTGAAATGAGTGAATCGTGCAATCCCTATATATTTATTTTTTTAAGTAATTGCCAAACTGTTATCCAATGTAGTTGTAACATTTTTCATTCCCAACAAGAGTGAATTCCCAACAGTAGTGCATAGTGAGTCCTAGTTTCTCCTCATAAGCATGTGATAAGGTCAAGTTTGTGTTGCTTCTTTTATCTTTTCTTTTTTTCTCTTTTACTTTCTCACTTTCTTTCATCTTTAATTTACATTTCTCTGATAACTAGCAATGCTGGATATGTTGTTATATGCCATGTGTATATCTTCTTCAATAAGGTGTCTGCTCAAAATCTTTTCCCATTTTTTTCAGGTTGTTTTCTTATTTTTGAATTCTAAGTATTTTTTTATATATTCTAGATATGATTTTTATCAGATGTATGATTTGAAAATATTTTTTCCAAGACTGAATTGTCTTTTCATTGTCTGATACAAGTAAACATTTTTTTTTTTTAACAGATGACACTGTGGTACCAAAATTAAAAATCTTTGCTTATCACAAGGTCACTAAGACTTTCTCCTTTTATTTTCTTATACATTAGAAAGTATATAATTTTATGCTTTATATTTGGCTCCATGTTTCACTTTTTAGTTAATTTTATATGTAATGCAATAATTGGATTGAATTTGTGTGTGTGTGTGTGTGTAGAGATATACAATTGTTCCAGTATCATTTCTTAAAAAGATTATCCTTTTTTCATTAAATTGCCTTTTACTTTGTTGAAATCATGTTATCTATATATACATATGTGAATATTTCTGTTCTGCTCATCGGGTTGCAAAGAGTCAGTCACGACTGAGCGACTGAACTGAACTGAACTGAAGAATTCTTTATTCATTTTGGATAAAAGATGAGTCTTCTGCAAAAATTTTCTCACAGTGTGTGGCCTCATTTCTAATTCTCTTGACATTATACTTCACAGCACATGTTTTTAATATTAATGAAGTTCAACTTATCAAATATTTCTTTCATGGAGTGTATCCTTGGTAATTTATCTAAAAACATTTAACCATACCCAAGGTCATCTATGCAGAGTACATCATGAGAAACGCTGGGCTGGAAGAAGCACAAGCTGGAATCAAGATTGCTGGGAGAAATATCAATAAGCTCAGATATGCAGATGACATCACCCTTATGGCAGAAAGTGAAGAGGAACTAATAAGCCTCTTGATGAAAGTGAAAGAGGAGAGTGAAAAAGTTGGCTTAAAGCTAAATATTCAGAAAACGAAGATCACGGCATCTGGTCCCATCACTTCATGCAAATAGATGGCGAAACAGTGGAAACAGTGTCAGACTTTATTTGGGGGGGCTCTAAAAATGACTGCAGATGGTCATTGCAGCCATGAAGTTAAAAGATGCTTACTCCTTGGAGGGAAAGTTATGACCAACATAGATAGCATCTTAAAAAGCAGAGACATTACTTTGTCAACAAAGGTCCATCTAGTCAAGGCTATGGTTTTTCCCGTGGTCATGTATGGATGTGAGATTTGGAATATGAAGAAAGCTGATCGCTGAAGAATTGATGCTTTCAGACTGTGGTGTTGGAGAAGACTCTTGAGAGTCCCTTGGACTGCAAGGAGATCCAACCAGTCCATTCTAAGGGAGATCAATCCTGGGTGTTCTCTGGAAGGACTGATGCCAAAGCTGAAACTCCAATACTTTGGCCACCTCATATGAAGAGTTGACTCTTTGGAAAAGACCCTGATGCTGGGAGTGGTTGAGGGCAGGAGGAGAAGGGGATGACAGAGGATGAGATGGCTGGATGGCATCACCAACTCAATGGACATGAATCTGGTTAAACTCTGGGAGTTGGTGATGGACAGGAAGGCCTGGTGTGCTGTGATTCAAGGGGTCGCAAAGAGTCAGACACGACTGAGCGACTGAACTGAAGTGAACTGAAGGTCATCTAGGTTTTCTCCTATATTGTCTTCTAGAAATTTTATGGCTTTGCATTTTACATTTAAGTCTATGATCAGTTTTGAGTTAATTTTATGTGGATGTTCAGTAGTTTCAACATCATTTATTGAAAAGACTGTCTTTGTTTCATTGTGTTGCCTTTGCTTCTTTGTCAGAAATAATTTGATTATTTTTATAGAGTTGTATTTCTGTGCTGTTTTGTTCCATTGATCTGCTTGTCCATCCCTTTACCAATGCAAAATTGTCTTAACTATTAGAGATTTATAAAAAGTCTTAAAGTTGAATAACACCAGTCCTCCAATTTTATTCTTCTTTCTCAATATTGTATTGGCTCTTCAGGGCCAGTTGTTTCTTCATATAAACTTTAAAGTCATTGTGCTGACATCTATAAAATAGCTTACTAGGATTTTGATTGAGAATATAAAAATCATTGATCTATTTTACATTCTTTTTTTCATGCTAAATTTTTGAAATGGTGCATGCATCACATGTTTACAGTACATCTCACTTCAAGCTAGCTATGTGTCAGGTGCTCAAGAACTGCTAGTGGCTTAGGAGAACTTGAAGAAGACTATGAACTTCTTCCCAGAAAAATTCTCACCAGAACACATTCCCCAAAAGCTTTCAGGGGACTCATGAACTCTTTGAAGCTGCCTTGGACTTCCTGTCAGAAACTAATCTCAAACTATCACACCTATATCACTAAACTTACAATTTTCTTAATGGTGTCCTTTGGAAGTTATAAAAATTATTTAAAAAGAAAATTTTAATCATTTCTGTAGATGAGAAAGATCTGCTAAAAGATAACTTTTAAAAAGTTAACTATTTCTAATTATTTTTTAAAAATTGAAGTACAGTTGATTTACAATGTTTCTGATGTACAGCCATAGTGTTCAGTTGTGTGTGTGTGTGTATAGAGTATATATATATACACACTCCTTTTGGATTATTTTCCTTATCTGTGATACTGTGTATATTCCCCTGTGGTTACAGTAGGTCCTTGTTGTTTATTTATCATATATATAGTAGCATGTTAATCCCACACTCCTGATTTATCCCTCCCCTCTCCCCTTTGGTAACCATAAGCTCCTTTTCTGTGTCTGTGAGTCTTTCTGTTTTGTCATTAGGTTCATGTGTATCATTACAAAATATTTAACTATTAAATGATGTTAGCTATAGTTTTTTCAAGAGTCTATCAAATTGAGTAGTCTCTCTCTATTCCTGGATTACTGACTATTCTTACGAATTCATGTTATATTTTGTCAGATGCTTTTTCTGTGTGTACTGATATGATCATATGATTTTTCATTTTTCTTTTTGGGGTTATTGATTTGCTGGATTACAGTAATTGATTTTGAAGTATTGAACCAGCTTTTCATACCTAGGATAAATTTTACTTGGTCATGGTGCATAATTTTTCTATACTTTTTTGGGTTTGAATTGAAAGTATTTAGTTGAGGATTTCTATGTCTATGTTTATGAGAGATATTGATCTGTAGCATTCCTGTAGCCTCTTTGTCTGGTGTTGGTACTGGGATAAATGCTGACTTAATAGAATGAGTTAGAAAGTATTTCCTCTGTTTCTGTCCTCTGAAAGAGACTGTAGAGAATTGATATAGCTTCTCACTTAAATGTTTGGTAGAATTCACCATTGAACCCGTCTAGCCTGATGCCTATTTTGGAAGATTATTTGATTCAGATAATTGATTTCTTCTTGTGTAAGTCTGGCAGATTATATCTTTGAAAGTAGGACACACTTTGGGTAGGTTATCAAATATGGGCTTAGAGTTTTAAGTAGTATTCATAGTATTCTTTTCATATTGCTTTTATTTCTATGGACCTGTAGTGATGCTCCCTATTTTATTTCTAATGTTAGTAACTGATGTCCTCTCTTTTTCCCTTAGCCTAGTTAGAAGCTTATTAGTTTTGTTGATATTTTCAAAGAACCAGCTTTTGATTTTGTTCTTCTCTAGTTCCTATTTACAATTTCATGATTTATGTTCTTATTCTTTTTTAAATTGAAGTATAGTTGATGTACAATATTATATAAGTATCAGAGGTATAAAATAGTGTTTCTCAATATTTAAATGTTATATTTCATTTATAGTTATTATAAACTCTTGGCTCTATTATTTCTTTTCTTCTGTTTACTTGGGATTTCATTTGGTCTACATTTTCTTGTTTCCTAATGTGGAAATTTGGATGACTGATTTTCGATCTTTTTTCTTTTCTAATGTATTCATTCAGTTCTATAACACTTCCTATAAGCATTGCTTTTGCTGCTTCACACAAACAGTGATGTTTGTCTCCATTATTATGTATTTAAAAGTATATTTTATTTATTCTTGAGACTTCTTCTTTGCTCCATATGTTACATGGAATTATGTTATTTAATATCCATGTATTTGGGGATTTTCCAGTTGTCTGTTGTTGATTTAATTCCTTTATGATCTGTGATCAGATATTGTATGATTTCTATTCTTTTAAATTTGTTAAGGTGTGTTTTATGGTCCAAAATGTAGTGTATCTTGGTGAATGTTGCCAGTGAGCTTGAGAAGCATATTTACATTTTGTATACAATTATTATTTTTTTTAATATTTTATTATGTTGTTGGATAAAGTGAAGTGAAGTGAAATGAAGTTGCTCAGTCGTGTCCGACTCTTTGCGAGACCATGGACGGTAGTCTACCAGGCTTCTCTGTCCATGGGATTTTCCAGGCAAGAGTATCCCATGGACAGAGAAGCCTGGTAGACTACTGTCCGTGGTCTCGCAAAGAGTTGGACATGACTGAGCGACTTCACTTCACTTTATCCAACAATATAATAAAATAGAAAAAATTATTGTATACAAAATATGAATATGTTTCTCAAGCTCACTGGCAACATTCACCAAGATACACTACATTTTGGACCATAAAACACACCTTAACAAATTTAAAAGACTAGAAATCATACAATATCTGATCACAGATCATAAAGGAATTACACTAGAAATCAACAACAGTAGTCTATGTTAATTATATCCTATTGATGACATTGTTGAATTGGACTCTGTCCTTACTGATATCTGCCTGCCAGGTGTGTCTATTTCTGAGAGAAGGGTACTGAAGCCTCTATTCATGATAATGGATACATCTATTTCTTCTTGCATTTCTATCAGTTTTTGCCTTGTGTAGTTTGACATATAATGTCAGATTCACATACAATAAGAATTATGTCTTCTTAGAGAATTGACTTTTTTATTAGTATGTAAACTTCTTTATCCATGAATCTTTATTTGGCTTGAAATCTGCTCTGTCTGAAATGTATGCAACTACTCCTGCTTTTTTTTTTTTCAGGCAAGGCTTTACTGGAGCCCCTGCTGTAACAGAGGGGAGGGAGCAAGAACAACAGTTTCCCTTGCTTGCACACTCTCTAAGGGGGGATGAGATTGTTCCTTTTATTGGATGAGTGTTGGGGTGTGTCCGGGGGTCAGCCCAGAGGGGTGGCTTAGGTGGTTTACCCATTCTTTAGGTGATGTGTAAAGGGGGACATACTCAGAAACTTGCCTTTGCTCTGGGCTGTTCAGAAGTTAAAGTTGGATTTTTCTGGCCTCTATATCTTTTGTCCAGAATTTGCCCTATCTACACATGTATGTTTCCCTGTAGCTCAGTCAGTAAAGAATCTGCCTACAATGCAGGAGACCTGAGTTCGATCTCTGGGTTGGGAAGATCCCCTGGAGAAGGAAATCACAATCCATTCCAGTATTCTTGCCTGGAGATCCCATGGACAGAGATGCTTGGCAGGCTACAGTCCATGGGGTCTCAAGAGTCAGACATGGTTTAGCAACTAAGCCACCACTACCACACATGCAGGCAGTTATTTTTAGTCCTATATAGTTTCTTCTAATTTTGTTGCTTAAGGAGAGGTGTGTCCAAGTGCAAGCACTGCAGCACCGCAGCAAGGATTCCAGGTCCCAGGTCTGTCTCATTCCCCTCTGAGAGACTCTACACCTTTATTCTTAAGGGGTGTAAGGAACAGAAGGTTGGAAGGGATCTTCTGAAACTTCTTCCTACTGGACAGGGGCTATAGACCTGATGCTGGGAAGGATTGAAGGTGGGAGGAGAAGGGGATGACAGAGGTTGAGATGGTTGGATGACATCACAGACTTGATGGACATGAGTTTGAGTACACTCTGGGAGTTGGTGATGGACAGGGAAGCCCAGCGTGCTGCAGTCCATAGGGTCACAAAGAGTTGGACCTGACTGAGAGACTGAACTGACTGACTGATTGAAGTCCCTTTTAAAACAAACAAGGACTGACAAAAGGCACACTGGCTCACACCCAGGTGATTTCTTGTTTTATCCAGCCTCCTTTGCCCTCCAGGGTCCCCTAGAGGTGGTGGTTGAATCAGAGCAGCCAAAAGCTGTGTTTTTTCTTTATCCTTATTAGCATCCTCTGTTAAGTCTCAGTTGTTATAGACCTTGAAGTCCTCCTTTACCAAGGTTGACAATGAGGTTTGGGGCCCAGCCTGAAGCCTTCATAATTTTCTCCAGGTGTCAGGAGTAGCCTGGGGGATAAAATACATGGCCAACTGTATCCTTCCTTCTGTGAAATCAGTATTGGTGTACCTCCTGAACACCTCCTGCTTTCTTCGGATTAGTATTAGCATGATATATTTCCCCCATACACTTACTTTTCATCTATTTTATCTTTAAAGTGAGTTTCTTATCTTTATTGACTGAGAATTTCTCCATGGGACATCAGTTCTCTAGAACAAATTTCCAGATCTCCTGTATGTCAGTGCTAGGAAGTTTCTACGGGTGCCCCATGGTGAGTCATCAGGAAGTACAAGAACCCGAGGGCTGACAAGAGTGTATCTACTCAACACTGGTAAGACCCATGTGGAAATAAGTGCCAGAACATTACCTGGAATTGGAAATTTTCACAATAGGAAGCCAATGGAGAGGGTTTTTCCTTCCAATTGAAATTTATGTTGTTTAGAACCATTAATTATTCCCATTTACTTAAGATTTCCTTGGTCTCACTTAGTATTTCTTCTTTCTTTACTTGGTTTTTTGCTATTTTTGTTTCACTGTAACTATTACTTTGTGGTTATATGTATCTCACTTCCGTTTTCATTTCTCTCTTCCTTGAAAGGAAATTCTGGTTGATTGAGGGTCCCCTTTTAAGTGATGCATTTGCACAATGAAGTAAAGTGAAAGTCACTCAGTCGTATTCAACTCTGCAACCTCATGGACTATATAGTCCATGGAATTCTCCCGGCCATAATACCGGAGTGGGTAGCCTTTCTCTTCTCCAAGGGATCTTCTCAACCCAGGGATTGAACCCAGGTCTCCCTCAAAGCAGGAAGATTCTTTACTAGCTGAGCCACAAGGGAAGCCCAAGAATACTGTTGTGGGTAGCCTATTCCTTCTCAGTGGATCTTCCAGACCCAGGAATTGAACCAGGATCTCCTTCATTGCAGGCAGATTCTTTACCAACTGAGCTATCAGGGAATCCCCCATTTGCACAATAAAATTGTTATATTAATGTATTACAAGCTATTTGGAAAATAAAATTCAGATTATTTCCTAAGGAACATGTTTAAAACAAGACTGATACAGAATGTAATGTCTTCCTATACAAATGAAAAAGTCATATGTAGTTGCCATTCTGTGCATGAAAACTGGTTTCAATTCCCCTTCCATTTATTGGAAGAAGCACTTTTGTTTTTAGTTATCATTTAAAGGGAGAAGGAAATGGCAACCCACTCCTATGTTCTTGCCTGGAAAATCCCAGGGACGGGGGAGCCTGTTGCGCTAACGTCTATGGGGTCGCACAGTCGGACACGACTGAAGCGACTTAGCAGCAGCAACAATAGCAAAGGTACTTAGTCTTGGTATAGCAGTTAAATTAGTATTACCTTCTCACTAGAGAGATGAGGACATAGATATTCAAAAATCATTTTCTCTCTGTACCTATGAGTTGGCTCCAAGATCCCCTACTCCTCATACCAAAATCCACAGATGCTCAAGTCCTTTATATAAAATGGAGGAGTAGAAAGGCTGGAATTTGAGATGTGATTTGAAATATCTGCTATGTTATATATTTAGTAATTTATGGCATTTGGTTCAAAACCAACAAAACCTCAAATCACTTTACTGTGATGGAACTTTGCATCAATCATTTCTCACTCACACTGTCAGCGTAGCTTCAGTGTTCTTTACTGTCTTTGCTGGGAGATAGTTACTGATGGCATACTTTAGGAAATAAATTTGCATTATAAAATGGTAAGGTACTAACTTTGGATTAGTAATGAAAATAGTTGCTGCTGAAGGCAGCCCACAGGTGCAACCATATAAGGATAGGGTTGTCCTGACAATGGATAATTTATGTAAGTTCCAATTAAACTTGTTGGTTGTAAACTAAGATCCCCAGGACTCATGTGCTCATTAAATCTGTTTAATGTGTTTATTAAATCACAAAAATCCTTTGCTAGTTTTAAGAATGTAATTTACTTTCTTGGTTTGACTCTTATGCACAAATATTTATCCATGGTCAATTTTTTTGTATCCATAATATCGGTTTTTCTGTTACATTTTAACTCATTTTAATGTCACATCATGGAATAGAACCGATATTTTCCTTACAACTAAACCCTTTATATAAAATTGTTGTCAGCAGTACTTATAAATTCAGCAGGTGTAATTTATGAATATTTGTATAATTTGCAATGTTCCATTACCAATTTTTGTTTAGTTATTTATATATATATGTGTATATATATATATATATATAAACTATATGTGTTGCCATTTAAGAATATGATTATATTATCTTTATATTGGGCTGGCCATAAAGTAAGTTCAGGTTTTTCCATAGCATCTTATGGGAAAACCTGAACAAATTTTTTTGCCACCTCAATAGAAAGGATATGCTATTGTAGTATGACTGAAGAATGTAATTTGTAAAATCCAAAGCCCTTATAAGAGCCTTGCAAAGTCCTCCATTATTTAGCCTAGACTTCATTTCTTAAAACTTTCCTATTCACCTGTCATGCTTCAACACATTTGCCTCCTATTGTTCTTCAAACACAATACACCTCAAACATGAAGTAACACTAGGATCACCTAGGCCGCAGATTGCAGTGCTCAATTCCAGAGCTTCTGGGTTAGTAGGTTGAGGGAGAGACCAGAAATTTGCCTAACAGATTCGTTGATGATGGTGATGCTGCTAGTTTAAGGATCCCAATTTGAGAACACCTGCTCAAACAAGTGAAGCTATTTCCCACCTCAACCCTCTTCTCACTTCCTATTTCATCACCCTGGAAAGCCCTTCCCCTAAAGACATTTTTGTGATACTATTCAGGTTTATACTCAGTTGTCATATCTTAGGCCATTTGTCAGGAAATGTTTCTCCTATCTAAAGTAGCACTCCTGTGACTCTAGACACTTTATGTTCTTACATAGTGCTTTACTCTGTCCCTGTATCTGTCTCTTTTGAACACACATTATAAAAATATGTGTTTATATAATATATAGTATACTGTTCAGCTGAAAGATTTATGGTCTGCTGAAAGATTTACTCTTGGTTTCAGGTTCAGAGGATTCACTGGCAAAATATTTGCTCTACACTTAAGTAAGCAAGAAATAAGGAAGCTTATTATAGTAGTAGTGTGTTACAGTATGAGGACAGGTAATATAGTAAGATGTAATTACGTGTACATATATACTTTGCTGCAAGAAATATATGCCCCCAAATTGGGGAAACATATCCAGATTCAAGCAACACTGGGAGAGTCCCTCATTGAGAGATCCTGGGCAGTATGTCCACCCCACGGTTAAGACATCAGACTGCCATCCAAAGGAGTCCTCCTTTTATCACCAAGCTGTAAGCTGATAGCCATCAGCTTACATGCAAAGATGCAGCTCTGGCTATTATGTTAAAGGCTTACATCTCCAGTAGTTAAGTCTCAGAATGTTCGGTGATCCCTAGAAACTAGCCAGATTCCCAAGGCCCAGGGAAATTTGTGACTTACTCCCTTCTTTATCTGTTGGTCCCCAAGACCTGTTTAATACTTTCACCATTTTTGCTGGTCAGCAGCTCGTCATGTAATTCCTTTCAGGGTCTCTGTTCAATTAAAGGCCTATTGTTGCATCTAAAGCCTGAACAGGATTATATATATTAATTTTCCTAACATATAGGGAGCAAATAAATATAGAAGTTTTTTATTCATTTATTTGCATGCAATCTGCCTTGTGCACTAAAATGTGATACCCTTGATGAAGAGGACTTTTTGTTGTTGTTTACAGCCAAATCCTCAGCAAGTAGAACAATGCCTGTCACATAACAGGCTTTCAACAAATATTCATTCACTAAATGAATACATTGTAAATCTGTCATACTCCCTTTTTCAAAAGTATGAGCAAAGCAGAAAGAGTTATGAAGAGTAAAATTTGAGGTTATATAAAAAGATATACTCTTTATGTAGAGTAAAGAGTAAGGCATATTGAGTTAAGAGTAAGGCATATTGGTCTTTATGGTGCAGTAGAATGGTACAAGGGAAAGAATATTAGACATAGAAGAGTACTTCCTGAATTTCAGCTCTGATCATGTCAATTAAACTATGAAACTGTGAGTGAATGTCACTTTCTTCACCTAATGACCACATGGTTATGATGATGAAGTGAGACAACCTCTTTAAAAATCTGTTATTCAGTAGGATCTGAAAAGACTCTATAATCTCCTTTGGCATAATCTCTTTTAAGTAACAGAGATTAATATTTCCTGATATTTCTCAGTGATTACATGACTCTATAAAGAACTACTATAGGAATATAAGTTACACTAGCTTCTCTCAGGGAGAAGTATTGTTACTATGATATCAACACAGTGCTTAAATAACACAGATATCCATTAGAATTCATGGGAGGGCAATTCCTTTCAGGAAGATGATGAAAATTCAAAATACAACTGTGTGGATTCAATTATTACTTAGAAATATCCATCCCTTCCCCGCTTCCTGCCCCCTCAACTCTCCACGTACAGAGTAATCTCTGCCCCTTAACTTTGGATTTAGCCATGGAATATGCTTAAGCCAATATAATGTTAGCAAGCCTGATGTATTCATAAACTTGCAAAATTCTTATATCATTGTGCTTTCCTTCTTGTACTTTGCCTTTGCTAAAAGAATTACATATTCAGAGTGGCCTGACAGTCCCATAAGAAGTATTGCAAACATGTGGAATGGAGTCTCTTGTTGAGTCTACAAAATAAACTTAAAAGCTTTGATACAGCAAAGAAAAACATTAATTAAAGACAACTACTGAATGGGAGAAAATATTTGCGAATGATATGACTAATATGGGGTTACTGTCCAGTATACATAAACAGCTCATAAAACTTAACATCATAAAAACAGCTCAATCAAAAAATGGGCAGAAGGCCTGAATAGACATTTTTCAAAGAGTAAATGTAGATGGCCAATAGGCACATGAAAAGATGCTCAACACCACTAGTTATCAGGGAAGTGAAAACCAGAACCACAATGAGATTATCACCTCACACATATCAGAATGGCTATCATCAAAAAGAACACAACAAATTTTGGCAAGGATTTGGAGAAGAGGGAACCTTCTGACACTGTCGGTGGGAATATAAATAGGTGCAGCCATGTGAAAAACAGTAGGGAAGTTTCTCAAAAACCTAAAAATAGAACTACTTTATGACTCAGCAATTTCATTCCTGAGTATACATCCAAAATATCCAAAAACAGTAATATTAAAAGATAAATGCACCCCAATGTTCATAGCATTATTATTTACAACTATCAAGGAATGGAAGCAACCGAAGTGTCCAT
The DNA here is from genome assembly GCF_049115385.1 of Moschus berezovskii. Lineage (NCBI taxonomy): Eukaryota > Metazoa > Chordata > Mammalia > Artiodactyla > Moschidae > Moschus > Moschus berezovskii. Next base: position 47,904,275 of record NC_142471.1, on the reverse strand, counting down.
CAACATATGAATGGATGAAAAGATGTTGGGGGGGCGTGTGTGTGTATAAATATATGTATATAGGTAGATGATAGAATACTAAGGTATAAAAAAGAATAAAATAATGCCATTTGAAGCTACCTGGACGGGCTCAAAGGATATTATGTTAAGTGAAATAAGTCAGAGAAAGAGACATACTGTATAATATCACTCATATGTGAAATCTAAAAAAAAATGACTACCTAGGTAATAAAACAAAAAGCAGACTTGGATCTAGATAACAAACTAGCGGTTACCAGTGAGAAGAGGAAAGAGGGCAAGGGTGATAATATATGTATAGGAGATTAAGAGGTTCAAACTATTATGTATAATACTTGTACAAGGATATACTGTAAAACACAGGGAATATGGCCAATATTTTATAATTATAAATGGAATATAACCTTAAAAATTGTGAATCGCTCACTATATTACACCTGTAACATATAATATTGTACATCAACTATACTTCAATTTTTTAAAAAGCGCATCTATAGCTCTGTCGGGAAAACATATTTTCTTCACTAGGAAATATATTCTATTATTTATTTATGACTGTGTTTGGTTTTGTTGCTGTGCAGGCTTTTCTTTAGTTGCGGAGAGTGAAGACTGCTCTAGTTGAGGTGCACTGGCTTCTCATTGTAGCGGCTTCTCTTGTTGCAAAGTACAGGCTCTTGAGCACTCAGGCTTTAATAGTTGCAGCACATGGACTCAGCAATTGTGGCTCCTGGGCTCTCTAGCGCAGGCTTAGTAGTTGTGGTGCATGTGCTTAGTTGCTCAGTGGCATGTAGGATTTTCCCAGACCAGCGACTGAACTTACGTCTCCTGCATTGACTGGTGTATTCTTTACCACTGAGCCACCAGAAGAGCCCAGAAATATATTCTAAATAAGAGTTTTTTAACAGAGTTGCTGTGGATTTTAAATGAGATGCTATGAACATTAGGCATTGATCTGTTATAATCATATGCACTTATCAGGCACTGTGCTAAGTCCTACAGCTCAGTTAACCATTGCAATAGCATTGTAAATTAGAAACTATTATTATTATTACTTATTTCAAATAATGGAACTGAGGTTTTTAGAAGTTTGGGAATTTTCCTACAAACAAACTGCTAAGAATTATTAGCAGCTGTCTCTTGGTCCAGAGTCCATGACATTAACTACACATTTGGGCTACTGTGCAAATATCCTGATTTCTTCTCCCTACTGCCCTAGTTTATAAGACTATTTTGGAAAACAAAAAAGAACTGCTTATGGATTTAGCATTCAGTGAGTTTTTCCTGTTAGTTTCACTTTTAAGATAAGTAAATATAAGCCATACCTATGCTCTTTTGATTATTCAAAAGTTATAATTTTTATAATTTATAAACATTCTAAAGAATGTTTCAAAGATTCCATATGTAGGATGCAGGGATTTCCTCATGGATTTGAGAAATTGCTGATAACATTAAGCCCACTGTTCAAACATATAAAGGAAATGTTCTTGGACTGTTACATTTTATAAAGCTTCATGAAATGTTATATGCAACTTCTGTCATTTTATATAATATTCTCGGAAAAGTTTAAACACATAACTTCCTTCAGTACCTTAGATAGTTTTATGTATTTTTAGATTAGGCCCAAATACTTCAAAAAATTATTCTCCGAGAAAAAGATGGTTGTTTAAAACCAATCTTTTGTTTTTATTCCCAGAGAGAATGTCTAAATGTTTTTTTGGAAAAGTTTTTGAAAGAAAGTAATTTGTAAGTGTGTGTTTTCAAATAAATGGCAATTATGTATCCTAACTTCCTTGAAATCAGAACACACCAATAACCTGTTCTGAACTTATTTTTCTATTACTCAGATTGTCATCTTCATAAAGCCTAATGGCTCAATCTCTCCAATTATAAATCATAAGATTTCCTTCATTTATTTCCTAGTAATTTGAACTTATCAGTTTCTTCTTATCTTGATCAGATAATGTTCAAAATATCCCTTCATACCAACAATTACATAGTTGGTAAGTACCTTCTATACTTTAAATGTTTGACTTATACTGTCCTGTTGCCATTTAAGCCTCAGAGAATGTGAACCTTCATTTTAAAAAACAATTCACCTATAAATGCAGGCATGATTTGTATTAGCCAATCAAATGTCAGCCTTGGAGTATATTGAATATAATTTTATAAATGTGTATCTGTATGGGGCACTTACTTTGGAAATGTGACATTTGTCATTAGGTTATATTGCAGAAAATTTTCTTATACTCAAACCAGAAAATAGCCTTATTAATTATTAAACATTATTGGAAAAATCAATAGATACATAATCACAGGCTATGATTCACCTGGGACCCACAATATCATGGAAAAGAATTTAAACTCTTTTCTAAAGGTTGAAACACATAGTAATAAGCCATTATTACTCATTACATAAGTAATTACATGTAATTACTTATTACATAGTAATCAGTTCAGTTCAGTTCAGTTCAGTCGCTCAGTCGTGTCCGACTCTCCGCGACCCCATGAATCACAGCACGCCAGGCCTCCCTGTCCATCACCAACTCCCGGAGTTCACTCAAACTCATGTCCACAGAGTCGGTGATGCCATCCAGCCATCTCATTCTCCGTCGTCCCCTTCTCCTCCCGCCCCCAACCTTTCCCAGCATCAGAGTCTTTTCCAGTGAGTCAACTCGTCGCATGAGGTGGCCAAAGTATTGCAGTTTCAGCTTTAGCATCAGTCCCTCCAATGAACATCCAGGATTGATCTCCTCTAGAATGGACTGGTTGGATCTCCTTGCAGTATAAGGGACTCTCAAGAGTCTTCTCAAAGTAATGTCTCTGCTTTTTAATATACTATCAAGGTTGGTCATAACTTTCCTTCCAAGGAGCAAGCGTCTTTTAATTTCATGGCTGCAATCAGCATCTGCAGTGATTTTGGAGCCCAAAAAAACAAAGTCTGACACTGTTTCCACTGTTTTTCCATCGATTTCCCATGAAGTGATGGGACCAGATGCCATGATCTTTGTTTTCTGAATGTTGAGCTTCAAGCCAACCTTTTCACTCTCCTCTTTCACTTTCATCAAGAGGCTTTTGAGTTCCTCTTCACTTTCTGCCATCAGGGTAGTGTCATCTGCATATCTGAGGTTATTGATATTTCTCCCGGCAATCTTGATTCCAGCTTGTGCTTCTTCCAGCCCAGCGTTCCTCATGATGTACTCTGCATATAAGTTAAATAAGCAAGGTGACAATATACAACCTTGACGTACACCTTTTCCTATTTGGAACCAGTCTGTTGTTCCATGTCCAGTTCTAACAGTTTACTTATTACATAGTAATACTTGTTACATAAGTAATAAGTGATTATGTATTATTGCTTATTACATAGTAATAAGCCTGCTGTAGGCCATTTTTAATGGAAAAATAATAGATCTCAAACTTTTCAGGAAGAAATTTCTGTAATGTGAAGGAACACTATTACATGAACCATACTCAAGGGTCAGGGCTTACCGATTAGAAGCAAGGAGTGGTTCCTGGAAAAATGTCAAAATGGACTGGCATTTCCCATCCTCCAGTATCACTTTTGAATGAAATGCTCTGTGCAAGGAAACAGAAAGAAATGTGCTAAAACTGAAAGGATCATATTTATTAGGTGCCAAATTCTTTGTTGGGATGAGAAAAGAACTCATACAGATCAGAGGAGAAATAAATGAATAGAGATGAAGAAAAGATCAATGAAACTAAAAGATGGTTCTTTGAAAAGCTAAACAAAAGTGATAAACCATGAGTGGAAATTCAAGGAAAAAAAAAAAAGGGAAAGCGCTCAAATTAATAAAATTAGCAATGAAAAAGAAGAAAATACAATCAACACCACAGAAATACAAAGGACCATAAGAGATCAAAATACTAGAAAACTGAATACAACAATATATTAAAAGGATCATACACTATCATTAAGTGGAATTTACCCCTGGGATGCAAAGATTTTTTTCAATATCAGCAAATCAATTAGTGTGATATACCACATTAACAAATTGAAAAATGAAAACCATATAATCATCTCAATAGATGCACAGAAAGCTTCTGATAAAATTCAACATCTATTTATGATTAATAACCTCCAGAAAGTGGACACAGAGGGAACATACCTTTCAATAATAAAAGTCATATATAGCAAACCAACACCTAATAGCATATTCAATGGTGAAAGTGAAGATGCTCAGTCATGTATGACTCTTTGCAATCCCATTGACAGTAGCCTACCAGTCTCCTCCATCCGTGGCATTTTCCAGGCAAGAGTACTGGGGTGGGTTGCCATTTCCCTCTCCAGGGTATCTTCCCAACCCAGGGATCGAACCCAGGTCTCCCACATTGCAGGCAGATGATTTACCTTCTGAGCCACCAGGGAAGCCTTGGTGAAAAGCTGAAAGCATTTCCTCTAAGACCAGAAAAAAGATGAGGATGTCCATTTTTGTCATTTTTCTTGAACATAGTTTTGCAAGTTCTAGTCACATCGTTCAGAGAAGAAAAATAAATACAAGGAATCCAAATTGGAAAAGAAGAAAAACTGTCATTGTCTGCAGATGACATAATACCATACATAGAAAACCCTGAAGACCCTACCATCCTTTTGATATAAAACCTCTGATGATAACTAGGTCGCCATTTTCATAGAATGTCTTTCAAATTTTATCTTATATAGACATGTCAGGAGGCTCTTATATATTTAACTTATTTTTTTTTTAAGACAAGAATCTCTCCTGAACACTCTTCCACTTTGAACCTCTTATTCTCGTTCTTTCATACACAGAGGTTTTCTTCTAGAGAATTATCTTTTTACAGGTTATATTTTCTCACCATTTTTGGATTTAAGCTATATATATCTGAGTATTGGGAAAGAACAGATACTGCTTGGAAGAAACTTTTCAGGTGACATATATACTCTACTTTTTGTCTCATTTGAACTAAATCAAGGTTTATTTTCAATTCATTGGCTCTGAATATAAATAGATATTCGATCATCATGCCAAGAGGCAAAGCAATTTACCAGTAGTGATTTGGGAACTTTAGAGGTGGGGAAGACAGCATTTCTTCCTGTAAAAGGCTTTTATTGAAATCAACTTTGTTTTTAGCTTTAAGTTGGTTTTACTTTATTGGAAAATTATCTTTTCCTTTTTAAAGCAAACTGACTTCTAGAATAACTCTCTTGAGAGGAAGAATGATTTAACAGACATGAGAATGCATCCTGGATCCAGACTGTCAGGGTTTGAATTCTCACCTTTGTAATGTGAACAAGTTATTCAAAAACTCTTGCTTTTATTTCCTTTTACACAAAAGAAGATAACAGCATCTGCTTTACATGGTTGTTGTGAGGATTAAAAGAAATAAACACATAAAGTTAATAGTATGCTTTCAATAAAAGTTAGCTATTAACACTATTGCCCCAAGAAATGTCCTTTTATATTTTAATCATCTATCTAAAAACAAAGGGCTCAGAGTTTTATCCAACCCTCTCCACAAGCTACATTCCCTAGTAATCACTTTACCTTAATCCTTAAAGTGCTCATGAAAGCCAGCAAAACTCGTCAACCTCCTAACAAAACTGATTTCTGTTGTACTCTCTTGTCTTCACAATATGACTTTATTTTCGAATGCCTTCTTTTCTCTACTAAACCTGTGCTATGTTCTTCAATTCAGTTCAGTTCAGTTCAGTCGCTCAGTGGTGTCCGACTCTCTGCGACCCCATGAATCACAGCACGCCAGGCCTCCCTGTCCATCACCAACTCCCGGAGTACACTCAAACTCATGTCCACAGAGTCGGTGATGCCATCCAGCCATCTCATTCTCCGTCGTCCCCTTCTCCTCCCGCCCCCAACCTTTCCCAGCATCAGAGTCTTTTCCAGTGAGTCAACTCGTCGCATGAGGTGGCCAAAGTATTGCAGTTTCAGCTTTAGCATCAGTCCCTCCAATGAACATCCAGGATTGATCTCCTTTAGAATGGACTGGTTGGATCTCCTTGCAGTATAAGGGACTCTCAAGAGTCTTCTCCAACACCACAGTTCAAAAGCATCGATTCTTCGGCGATCAGCCTTCTTCACAGTCCAACTCTCACATCCATACATGATCACGGGAAAAACCATTGCCTTGACTAGACAGACCTTGATTGGCAAAGTAATGTCTCTGCTTTTTAATATACTATCAAGGTTGGTCATAACTTTCCTTCCAAGGAGTAAGCGTCTTTTAATTTCATGGCTGCAATCAGCATCTGCAGTGATTTTGGAGCCCAAAAAAATAAAGTCTGACACTGTTTCCACTGTTTTTCCATCGATTTCCCATGAAGTGATGGGACCAGATGCCATGATCTTTGTTTTCTGAATGTTGAGCTTCAAGCCAACCTTTTCACTCTTCTCTTTCACTTTCATCAAGAGGCTTTTGAGTTCCTCTTCACTTTCTGCCATAAGGGTGGTGTCATCTGCATATCTGAGGTTATTGATATTTCTCCCAGCAATCTTGATTCCAGCTTGTGCTTCTTCCAGCCCAGCGTTCCTCATGATGTACTCTGCATAGAAGTTAAATAAGCAAGGTGACAATATACAACCTTGACGTACACCTTTTCCTATTTGGAACCAGTCTGTTGTTCCATGTCCAGTTCTAACAGTTGCTTCCTGACCTGCATACAGGTTTCTCAAGAGGCAGGTCAGGTGGTCTGGGATTCCCATCTCTTTCAGAATGTTCCACAGTTTATTGTGATCGACACAGTCAAAGGCTTTGGCATAATCAATGAAGCAGAAATAGATGTTTTTCTGGAACTCTCTTGCTTTCTACATGATCCAGCGGATGTTGGCAATTTGATCTCTGGTGCCTCTGCCTTTTCTAAAACCTGCTTGAACATCTGGGAGTTCACGGTTTACATACTGCTGAAGCCTGGCTTGGAGAATTTTGAGCATGACTTCACTAGCGTGTGAGATGAGTGCAATTGTCCGGTAGTTTGAGCATTCTTTGGCATTGCCTTTCTTTGGGATTGGAATGAAGACTGACCTCTTCCAGTCCTGTGGCCACTGCTGAGTTTTCCAAATCTGCTGGCATATTGAGTGCAGCACTTTCACAGCTCTAGTCTTTAAATTTTTGTCCTTTTCAAGAAATTCTTTCTTAATTACCTCCTTCTAACCCAGTTTCTTTCAACATTTGAATGTGCTTAGTTACAACGTTTGGTTTCTTCAACAAAATTATGTCACTAAAGTAAGAAACATTTATTTCACATTACTCTATTCTCTTAAGCATCTCTTACAAATGAAAAATGGATATAAATACATGGTGGAAAGTTTCTGATTTCTCATCTAAAATATCTTAGCATTGCACATATAAAAATGCTATCCACAATGCTTAGATTTTTTTAATTGATATCTCAGTTGCCTTTTGAAAATGTTATATATTTCATTAAATCTCTAATGGCTTTCCCCCTAGTATCAGGGCAAATAAATCACTGAACTTTGAAAAATACATAGAAATGTTATCTATCTGATTTTAAAGTTAAGATTAGAAACCACAATGAGGCCATTTGTCCTAAAAATCTGATGGGTTGAGGTCTAGAGTTCAGCTCAGAACTTTACTTTCTGAGCTGAACTCTGACATTTTTAGGTCTCTTTTCTCTATCTCTCATTGATTTATACTCTACAACTAAATGCACATTCTGTCAGAAATTACATTAAACATAGCTTAGTTAACTGCTTATATTGGGTCTCAAATGTCCTTCAGGTTGCTAGAAAACATCATTTGCATTTCAGGAAGATTCTCTTGTATAAATTGTCCCCTTGATAAAGCCTAAATGGCTTTTCAGTTGATACCTAATTCCCCTAATATCTCATTCTCATTGTTAACACTGTTGTGTGCCTAATCTCGGACTTACCTTTAACATGGTCAATGTTGCATCCAAAGTGTTATTGAGAGCACTAGTGTATAAAGTACCTGCACTCCCAAATAGAAAATTCTCTTTTATCTATTAGTTCAACTTCAGAAAATAAGTTAATTGTAACCCATAAAGCATGTTCTGAGGTAAGCTTTGCCATGTTGATATAATGAATATGAAATTGTAACTATATTAGAGAGTTTTACTTACCCACTTCCTTCAATAAAGGTAAACACTGAAAATAATTGGACATATTGCATTCAAAATTTGGGGAGATTTCACATTCTTTATCATGTTGTGACAGTGTCGTGGCTGTGTCTTCATGTTAAATATTATACATATTGTATTCAACAGTATATATTATATACACACATATATATATTATATTCAGCAGCACAAGTTTTCTGAAGATCTACTATTAATATCTGTCAAATGTTTTGCTGGGTATCAAGAAGCAAAAGGAAATGATTTATCCTTCAAGGAGGTTATAGTCTAGAAGAAAGGTAGATGAGTGAAAATAAGTGTTAATATAATGATCAAGCACTGGTTGAAACAAAACACAGTCTTTTCACAAAGGTGAGGAAATATTTCTCAAAGATGAGATGCATTTAGAAGGAAAATTTCCTAAGTTACACTTACATACATGTTTTTGATTCTTTCATGAGTGAGTGAGTGGAAGTTGCTTAGTTGTATCTGACTCTTTGTGCCTCCATGGACTATAGAGTCCATGGAATTCTCCAGGCCAGAATACTGGAGTGGGTACCCTTTCCCTTCTCCAGGGGATCTTCCCCAACCAGGGATTGAACCCAGGTTTCCTGCATTGCAGGTAGATTCTTTACCAGCTGAACCACAAAGGAAGACCTTCATAGACTCTAAATTCTGTAAATTAAAGACTGTCGACTTGTGCTCAATAAATGTTCTATGAAGCATGTAGCATTAGTCCATTTTTTGAGATGAAAAATTTGATTCCCGACTTGTCTAATATAATTAGTTTTTAAGTGGCTCAGCTTTGAGATCAAGTTCTTAAAAACCATGATTCATAGCCTTATCTTTCATTGAAAATATTAAACTGACAGTTTATGTAAGACATGTAAGATACATTCACTCCTAACTTGTTCATTTTCTGTCCTGTGATTGTCAGGATAAGGTATTCTACCAAGAAAAAGCATTCATACAGGAAAATTGAAATAGATGATTATGTAGATAAGACTTACTCTATAGCCTTCAGAAAAATGTAATTGTGGATTCCTGTTAAGTATAGAAAAAACAGGAAGATATGAATTTAAAAGCCTTCAGTTTAGCAGAAATTATTTTAATTTTAATACTAGTCATCCATAGAGTTACAAATAGCATATGCAAATTTAGGACTTTGAAACATCAAAAAAAAACATATCTTCTATAGAATGAATTAATAATGAAAGAATAAATAAATGAATCCTAACACGTGGTCATGTATGGATGTGAGAGTTGGACTGTGAAGAAAGCTGATCGCCGAAGAATTGATGCTTTTGAACTGTGGTGTTGGAGAAGACTCTTGAGAGTCCCTTGTACTGCCAGGAGATCCAACCAGTCCATTCTAAGGGAGATCGATCCTGGGTGTTCATTGGAAGGACTGATGCTAAAGCTGAAACTCCAATACTTTGGCCACCTCATGCGACGAGTTGACTCACTGGAAAAGACTCTGATGCTGGGAAAGGTTGGGGGCCGGAGGAGAAGGGGACGACCGAGAATGAGATGGCTGGATGGTATCACCAACTCTGTGGACATGAGTTTGAGTGTACTCAGGGAGTTGGTGATGGACAGGGAGGCCTGGCGTGCTGTGATTCATGGGGTTGCGGAAAGTCAGACACGACTGAATGACTGAACTGAACTGAACTGAACTGAATACAAAAGTTCGCTGGTCCCAAATCCTTCTACTTCCTTTATTCTCTTAGAACTTTCTCTAAACAATGCCATAGATATTTGCTTGCTTACAGTTCTTTACCTGGGCCCTTCTGTATCACATGTTCTCATGTTTTCCCACTCACCTTCCCATTTTTTGGACTTTGGCATCCCCTTGTTTTCATACCACTTCTACAGTTTATATCATCACCTCTTCCCTGGCCTATAGTTGAACTCAGATTTGGATTAGGCTGTCATTAGCATCCATGGACCTGACAGTCTCTTAGATGGTCTTACTTAAAATAGCTCCCCTTCACAAAGTCTTTATTTATAGCATAAGGGAAGAGAAACATTGCCCTCTACCTTTCTAGTGTCTTGACTGAGAACTCTCCCCCAGAATAAGAGATAGATTAATAGAAGAAAACATATATAAATTTAATTACATTTATACCCCATGAATACATGGGAAATACTCAGAAAAACTGAATAACTCTCCAGAAGATCAGGCCAGCACCTTAAATACTCTCTTTAGCTAAAGACAAAAAGATGTTGGTGGGGTGGAAGAAAGTTTTGAAAAGTTACCAGGAAAAGCACATTAAACAAGAGTAAGGTTGTTTTTCAGATTGTTGTTCCTTTCTCTATTGATAAGAGTTTCCAGAGATTGCCAGTCACCCTTCTTGATACAGAGAAGGAGACAACTTTACAAATGAAGATTTCCCTTATACGTGTAAATATATCTCAGAAAAGAGCAAGTTCTACACACTTTTCAGAGGTTCACTTGTGTCTGTTTGTCTTAAAACTAACTAGCTCAAAATAACCAATATGCTAAAAGGGCACATTTTGGGGAGTATATTTTGCTTCCATTCAGTAGGAACCAGACAAATTCAAATGGCACAGTTAGTACTTCAAAGTGTAAGGAACAGAAAATAAAAACACCAGAAAGGTAATAATCTTTGTGCATTTATTTGAACGTCTTTTCCAAGCTTGACTTCATCCAGAGTGATTTTCACTCACATTTCTCTTTGTACATTGACATCAGCCTATAATTAGGAGTCAAAATTCAAGCTGATGTGAACTTATATTCTCTATAATTACATTTTTTTAAAGTCCCACAAGATATGGTATTCAATATCCTTTCCATTAAGTGTGCTGTCTGTTTCAAAGTTTTCTTTGAAATGGAAATGAGGGAATGAAAAAGCAACTTTTAGCTGATGTGATTGGACGAAAAAGCCAGTATCTTTATTTATGCATAAAACTCTGCCTACAAATGGAGACACTATGAAAGTATTACCATCATTCTTTGCATTTGCCTAGTGAATGTTAAAAAAATTAAGTATTTATAAATTAGCATTGATGAACTTTGTTCTCTTAACTGAAGAAAATGCTTTGCCATTTCTACTGATTCAATGCTCCAATTCATCATTTCTCAACAAAAACCTGAGACAAGACAAATGGCTGCTAGATAATGCTGAATTATTTTTGGATGACAGAAAACTGGGCCCAGCCCCACCTCCACACTTCTGTTGCCATGGTTTTCAAATTAGATGCTTCTGTGGTCAAAGCAGACTCTCACTGTTGTATTCATCACCATTTAACTATAAGAGCTGCTGAGCACATCTATGATCTCTCTTGCTCATGATGGCAGACGGGATGAACATAAATGATTAGAAAACACCACCTGCTCAGTGCTTAATGCAGGAGGAAAAAAAAAAACAGCTGTGCCATTTGGGATGGAAAACACATTAGCTTAAGCTCAGCATGCCACTTATATAACCAACCATGAAAATTGCAAGTTATTGAGAATGTAGGATGAAATACTGCACGACAGATACCTGTTTTCTATTCAGGAATTTCCATCTGAAGACTGTCAAGCACACAGTGACTGATGATGCCTCTGTGGAACTTCCTCTAAATCTCCATGCTTGTTATTTGAAGTGTGAAAATAAGAGTTCTTGTGAAAGCAACAAGTCATCTATAAAGTGTCTCAGATGGTTCAAAATGTGGCCTACAGAGTGGTTGTACAACAGGGCTATGGCAGCCCTGTTGTAAAGAGTGACAGAAAAGATTGTTTTCAGCAGGCTTTCATTGACATCAACTCATCAACCCAGAAAAATTTCACTACAGCTGGATAAGAGAACCACAGATTCTATGGACTGATATCTTAATTTCTGTGCAAACAGTTAATTGGAATCATTAAAATATGAATGGACAGATTAATCACCAAAGAAAGATAATCCCCCTTTCCAGGTGTGTCTTGCCTCTCTTAGCTTGCTGCCAGGAATGAATGTCTTCTTTTTTTAGTTACTTTATAATCACTTCTCCAAGTTTTACCTTTAATTAGCCTGATGACACCTAATGTGACAAAGTTGTATTTGACAGGTAATTATAGATTTTACTTTAAAAAAATAGTTTATCTTGAAGACAGTAATATATACACAATATATATACACATAATTAACCCACATATGTATACTATATTACCACAGTTTAAACACAAAATGAATGCATAAAATTATTGAATTTCAGTTACTGTTTATAGTTGGCATAGGTTCAGTTCAGTTCAGTCGCTCAGTCATGTCTGACTCTTTGCAACCCTATGAATCGCAGCATGCCAGGCCTCCCTGTCCATCACCAACTCCCAGAGATCACTCAAACTCACCTCCATCGAGTCGGTGATGCCATCCAGCCATCTCATCCTCTGCCGTCCCCTTCTCCTCCTGCCCCTAATCCCTCCCAGCATCAGGGTCTTTTCCAGTGAGTCAACTCTTCACATGAGGTGGCCAAAGGATTGGAGTTTCAGCTTTAGCATCAGTCTTTCCAATGAACACCTAGGACTGATCTCCTTTAGAATGGACTGGTTGGATCTCCTTGCAGTCCAAGAGACTCTCAAGAGTCTTCTCCAATGCCACAGTTCAAAAGCATCAATTCTTCAACGATCAGCTTTCTTCACAGTCCAACTCTCACATCCATACATGACCACGGGAAAAACCATTGCCTTGACTAGACAGACCTTGGTTGGCAAAGTAATGTCTCTGCCTTTTAATATGCTATCTAGGTTGGTCACAACTTTCCTTCCAAGGAGTAAGCGTCTTTTAATTTCATGGCTGAAATCACCATCTGTAGTGATTTTGGAGCCCAAAAAACTAAAGTCTGACACTGTTTCCACTGTTTCCCCATTTATTTCCCATGAAGTGATGGGACCAGATGCCATGATCTTAGTTTTCTGAATTTTGAGGTTTAAGTCAACTTTTTCATTCTCCTCTTTCACTTTCATCAAGAGGCTCTTTAGTTCTTCTTCACTTTCTGCCATAAGGGTGGTGTCATCTGAATATCTGAGGTTTTTGATATTTCTCCTGGCAATCTTGATTCCAGCTTGTGCTTCTTCCAGCCCAGAATTTCTCATGATGTACTCTGCATATAAGTTAAATAAGCAATGTGACAATATACAGCCTTGACGTACTCCTTTTCCTATTTGGAACCAGTCTGTTGTTCCATGTCCAGTTCTAATTATTGAATTCCAGTTACTGTTTTTAGTTGGCATAGGTTAGCAAATCTAAAACTACTAAATATTTCAAAATTGAGCAACTGAGTCATGATTATAAGAAAAATTGCAACCATGTTTCTTTCTTCCCCAGCTTAACTGAGATAATATTGACATATTAACACTGTATAAGTTTAAGGTATGCAATGTGAAGATTCAATGTATGTGCATATTGCAAAATGATTATATAAAATTAGCTAACATATGTAATTTAAAAAATTTATTTTTTTTGGTCTGTAGTGAGAACTTTTAAGATCTACTCTCTAAACAACTTTCAAGTATTTCAACTTTATAATTTTTCACTATAATCATCATGCTGTACATTTGATCCCCTGAACATTTTAATCTTATAATTGGAAGTTTGTATCCTTTGACCACATTTACCCATTTCCTCCGCTCTCTGGGCCCACACCCCTTGCAACCACTAATGTAATCCATGTTTCTGATTGTATTTCTTTTTAGATTCCATATATGATTAAGATCATACAGTATTCGTCTTTCTCTGTCAGACTTACTTCACTAAACATAATACCCTCAATATTTATCAGTACATTGATGCTATTCATAAATGGCATGCTTTCCATCTTGATTATGGCTGAATAATATTCCACTGTTTGTGTATATGTGTGTGTGTATACACACACCACATCCTTCTTTATGTATTCATCTTTTGTAATACACTTAGGTAATTTCTCTATGTGGCTTTTGTAAGGGAATTCCTGATATTTTATGCAAGTTTGAAATTACATAAACAAAAAGCAAAATGTATTGTTTACAAAAATAAGTAGTTATTAAGAAAACAAATTATACTTATAGAAAAGGAAATATCCATGAGAAAGTTGTTTTCAAACACTATTTCCCTAAATATTTCACTAAATACTGAATCAACAAAAATAGTCTTAAGCAAAAATAATAATAGGTGAAAAAGGCTAAAGGAGTCTCTATATCTATGTATGTTACAGATCCCACACAAAACTTATTCAAATGGACAATAAAATGATGCCATCACTTGTGTCACCTAAAAGAATGGGGAAAGACATTTCAAAAAACCTTTCCTGAAGTGCTGAAAATAAACACATAAAATTGTACTTAGAGTGAGAATGTCTGAGTACCTTATAGTTCTGGAAAAGTCAGCAGAAGAAATTACTTTTACAGCTTGAATTCTTTTAAAGTGCTACTATTAAAGATTCAGTGAACATTATTGCAGTATCAGGCATTCTGTAACAATACTATTCTGTGAAGCTGAAAGCAAGAACTTTCTGTGGCAAAGACTTATCTGCTTTTCCTATCAAAGGGACTGAGAACTCCCAGAGAATTTGACTTCGGAGGCCACTGGGATTTTATTGCAGAACTTACACAGTACTGCAGAAACAGACTTTTGGAGAGCACAAACAAAACGTTGTGAGCACCAGGACCCAGGAGAAAGGAGCAGTAACCAAACAAGACACTACCCAGATATGCCTGATAATGTCCAGGAGTCTTTGGCTGAGCCGTGGGTCAGCCATGGCCTACAGCAGGGTTGGGGGCACTGAGTGCAGCAGTACATGCACAGAACATTTTGAAGGAGGTACCATATCTTCATTACCTCCACCACAGTTTGGTCTCAGGTCAAACAAGAGGGAGGGAGCAGAGGCCCAGCCATCAACAGAAAATTGGATTAAAGATCTACTGATGGCCCCAGCCATCAGTTCAGTTCAGTTCCTCAGTCAAACTCTCTGTGACCCAATGGACTGCAGCACACCAGGCTTCCTTGTCCATCACCAACTCCCAGAGTTTACTCAAACTCATGTCCATCAAGTTGGAGATGCCATTCAGCCATCTCATCCTCTTTCATCCCCTTCTTCTCCCGCCTTCAATCTTTCCCAGTATCAGGGTCTTTTCCAATGAGTCATTTCTTCACAGCAGGTGGCCAAAGTATTGCAGTTTCAGGTTCAGCATCAGTCCTTCAAATGAATATTCAGGACTTATTTCCTTGGGATTGACCATATGGAACTTGTGTCCAAGGGACTCTCAACAATCTTCTCCAGTACCACAGTTCAAAAGCATGAATTCCTCAGCACTTAGCTTTCTTTATAGTCCAACTCTCACATCCATACATGACTAATGGAAAAACCATAGCCTTCACTAGACAGACCTTGGTTGGCAAAGTAATGTCTCTGCTTTTTAATATGCTGTCTAGGGTGGTCATAGCTTTTCATCCAAGAAGCAAGTGTCTTTTAATTTTATGGCTGCAGTCACCATCTGCTGTGATTTTGGAGCCCAAAAAAGTAAAGTCAGCCACTGTTTCCATTGTTTCCTCTCTATTTACCAAGAAGCGAGTGACTGAACTGAACTGAACTGAACTGATGGGACAAGATGTCATGATCTTAGTTTTCTGAATGTTGAGTTTTAAGCTAACTTTTTCACTCTACTCTTTCACTTTCATCAAGAGGCTCTTTAGTTCTTCTCAACTTTCTGCCATAAGGCTGGTGTCATCTGCATATCTGAGTTTATACATATTTATCCTGGCAATCTTGATTTCAGCTTGTACTCCATCCAGTCTGGCATTTGGCATGATGTACTCTGTATATAATTTAAATAAGAAGGGTGACAGTATACAGCCTTGACATACTGTATTCCCAATTTGGAACCAGTCTGTTGTTCCATGTCCAGTTTTTATGTTGCTTCTTGACCTACATATAGATTTCTTAGGAGCCAGGTAGGGTGGTCTGGTATTCCCATCTCTTGAAGAATTTTCCAGTTTCTTGTGATCTAAACAGTCAAAGGCTTTGGCATAGTCAATAAACAGAAGTAGATGTTGTTCTGGAACTTTCTTGCTTTTTTGATGATCCAAAGGGTGATGGAAATTTGATCTCTGGTTCCTATGCCTTTTCTAAATCCACTTGAAGTTCTCAGTTCATGTCCTATTGAAGACTATCTTGGAGAATTCTGAGAAGTACTTTGCTAAAATGTGAGATGAGTGCAATCATTCAGTAGTTTGAACATTCTTTGCGATTGGAATGAAAACTGACCTTTTCCAGTCCTGTGGCTACTGCTGAGTTTTCTAAATTTGCTGGCATATTGAGTGAACCACTTTCACAGCATCATCTTTCAGGATTTGAAATAGCTCAAATGGAATTTCATGACCTCCACTAGCTTTGTTCACAGTGATGCTTCCTAAGGCCCACTTGATTTCGCATGATAGGATGTCTGGCTCTAGGTGAGTGCTCACACCATTGTAGTGATCTGGATCAAGAAGATCTTTTTTGTATACTTCTTATGTGTATTCTTGCCACCTCTTCTTAATATCTTCTGCTTCTGTTAAGACCATACCATTTCTGTTCTTTATTGAGCCCATCTTTGCATGAAATGTTCCCTTGGTATCTCTAATTTTCTTGAAGAGATCTTAGTCTTTCCCATTCTATTGTTTTCCTCTATTTCTCTTCACTGATCACTGTGAAGGCTTTCTTTTCTCTCTCTGCTATTCTTTGGAACTTTGCATTCAAATGGGTATATCTCTCCTTTTCTCCTTTGCTTTTCATGTCTCTTCTTTCCACAGCTATTTGTAAGGCCTCCTCAAATGACCATTTTGTCTTTTTGCATTTCTTTTCCTTAGGAATGGTTTTGATCACCACTTTCTGTACAATGTCACAAACCTCCATCCATAGTTGTTCAGGCAGTCTATCTATCAGATATAATCCCTTGAATTTATTTGTCACTTCCACTGTATAATTGTAAGGGATTTGATTTAGATCATACATGAATGGTCTAGTAGTTTTCCCTATTTTCTTCAATTTAAGTCTGAATTCTGCAATAAGGAGTTCATGATCTGAACCACAGTCAGCTCCTGGTCTTGTTTTTGCTGACTGTAAAGAGGTTCTCAATCTTTGGTTTCAGAGACTACAATCAATCTGATTTTGGTATTGTTATCTGGTGATGTCCATGTGTAGAGTCTTCTCATGTATTATTGGAAGAGGGTGCGTCCTCTTGGAAAAACTCTGTTAGCCATTGCTATGCTTCAGTTTGTACCCCAAGGCCTAATTTGCCTGTTATCCCAGGTGTTTCTTGACTTCCTACTTTTGCATTCCAGTCCCTTATGATGAAAAGGACATCTTTTTTGGGTGTTAGTTCTAGAAGGTCTTGTAGGTCTTCATCAGTTCAGTTCAGTTCATTTCGATCACTCAGTCGTGTCCGACTCGTTGAGACCCCATGAATCACAGCATGCCAGATCTCCCTGTCCATCAGCAACTCCCAGAGTTCACTCAAACTCAGGTCCATCGAGTTGGTGATGTCATCCAGACATCTCATCCTCTGTCGTCCCCTTCTCCTCCTGCCCCCCATCCCTCCCAGCATCAGAATGAAAACCACAATTACAGAAAGCTAGTGAAGAGGAACTCAAAAGCCTCTTGATGAAAGTGAAAGAGGAGAGTGAAAAGTTTGGCTTGAAGCTCAACATTCAGAAAACAAAGATCATGGCATCTGGTCCCATCACTTCATGGGAAATAGATGGAAAAACAGTGGAAACAGTGTCAGACTTTATTTTTCTGGGCTCCAAAATCACTGCAGATGCTGATTGCAGCCATGAAATTAAAAGACGCTTGCTCCTTGAAAGGAAAGTTATGACCAACCTTGATAGTATATTAAAAAGCAGAGACATTACTTTGCCAACCAAGGTCCGTCTAGTCAAGGCAATGGTTTTTCCCGTGGTCATGTGTGGATGTGAGAGTTGGACTGTGAAGAAAGCTGATCGCTGAAGAATCTATGCTTTTGAATTGTGGTGTTGGAGAAGACGCTTGAGAGTCCCTTATACTGCAAGGAGATCCAACCAGTCCATTCTAAAGGAGATCAATCCTGGATGTTCATTGGAGGGACTGATGCTAAAGCTGAAACTGCAATACTTTGGCCACCTCATGCGACGAGTTGACTCACTGGAAAAGACTCTGATGCTGGGAAAGGTTGGGGGCGGGAGGAGAAGGGGACGACCGAGAATGAGATGGCTGGATGGCACCACCGACTCTGTGGACATGAATTTGAGTGTACTCCGGGAGTTGGTGATGGACAGGGAGGCCTGGCGTGCTGTGATTCATGGGGTCGCGGAGAGTCGGACACGACTGAGCGACTGAACTGAACTGAACTGAGCCAAACTGATCACATGCACCACAGCCTTGTGTAACTCAATGAAGCTATGAGCCATGCTGCCTAGGGCCACCCAATACGAACAGGCCATGGTGGAGTGTTCTGACAAAACGTGATCCACTGTAGAAGGGAATGGCTAACCACTTCAGTGAACAGCATGAAAAGGCAAAAAGTTACGACACTGAAAGATGAACTCCCCAGTCAGTAGGTGCCCAATATGTTACTGGAGATCACTGGAGAAATAACTTCAGAAAGAGTGGAGAGATGGAGTACTAGCAAAATAATGCTCAAAATTCTCCAATCCAGGCTTCAACCATATGTGACCATGAACTTCCTGATGTTCAAGCTGGACTTAGAAAAGGCAGAGGAAGCAGTGATCAAATTGCCAACATTTGTTGGATTACAGAAAAAGCAAGAGAATTCCAGAACAACATCTACTTTTGCTTTATTGATTATGCCAAAATCTTTGACTGTTTGGATCACAACAAACTTTGGAAAATTCAGAAAGAGATGGGAATACCAGACCAACTTACCTGCCTCATGAGAAATCTGTTTGCAGGTCAAGAAGCAACAGTTAGAACCAAACATGGAACGATAGACTGGTTCCAAACTGGGAAAGTGGTATGTCAAGGCTGTATATTGTCACCCTGCTTATTTAACTTATATGCAGTGCACATCATGCAAAATGCCAGGCTGGATGAAGCATGGGCCATTTTTCCACCTGGAATCAAGATGGCTTGGAGGCGTATCAATAACTTCACATATGCAGATGACACCATTCTTATGGCAGAAAACAAAGAGGAACTGAAGAGCCTCTTGATGAAAGTGAAAGAGGAGAGAGAAAAAGTTGGCTTAAAACTCAACATTCAAAAAACTAAAATCATGGCATCCGGTCCCATCACTCCATAGCAAATAGATGGAGAAACAATAGAAACTGTGACAGACTTTATTTTCTTGAACTCCAAAATCACTGCTTATGGTGAATGCACCCATGAAATTAAAAGACGCTTGCTCCTTGGAAGAAAAGCTATGACCAACCTAGATAGCATATTAAAAAGCACAGACATTACTTTGCCAACAAAGTTCCATCTAGTCAAAGCTATGGTTTTTCCAGTAGTCATATATGGATGTGAGATTTGGACCTTAAAGAAAGCTGATCACCAAAGTATTGATGTTTTTGAACTGTGATGTTGGAGAAGACTTTTGAGAGTCCCTTGGACTGCAAAGAGGTCAAACCTGTGAATCCTCAGGGAATTCAGTCCTGATTATTCATTGCAAGGACTGATGTTGAACCTGAAACTCCAATAATTTGGCCCCCTGATGTGAAGAACTGACTCACTGGAAAAGACTCTGTTCCTGGGAAAGACTGAATGCAGCAGGAAAAGAAGACGACAGAGGATGAGATGATTGGATGGCATCACCAACTCGATGAACATGATTTGAGCAAACTCTGGGAGTTGCTAATGGAACGGGAAGCCTGGTATGCTGCAGTCCATGGAGTTGCACAGAGTCAGATGAGAGAGTCATTTCCTAGGCAGGTTGATAAGAAGTCTAGGGGTCCCCAAGGAGAGAGGGGTCTGGAATTCTCAAGGAGGAAGAAAGGACAAACTTTTTTTTTCCTTCTACATTCATTAGGTCTATATAACAATAATGTATCCTGCCTGAGGACAGTCTCTGGATTAAACCTTCTGGCTAATCCTGTTATCTTAAAATGTAAATTATGGGAGTAGGTCTGGTGAGGTCTTTACAACCTCCAGACATTCTTTTGATTCATTGGAGAGTACATAACTCCACTGCTGCACGCGCCCACCATCTGCTCCTCTCAACTTGATTTCAAATGTCAATGAGACTTCTGTGAACTTGGAATGGAGCAGTCCTCAGAACACAGGTGGCCACCAGGACATTTCCTACAATGTTGTGTGCAAGAAGTGTGGAGCAGGTGACTCCAGCAAGTGCCGACCCTGTGGAAGTGGGGTCCACTACACCCCACAGCAGAACGGCCTGAAGACCACTAAGGTCTCCATCACTGACCTCCTGGCTCATACCAACTACACGTTTGAAATCTGGGCAGTGAATGGTGTGTCCAAGTATAACCCTAGCCCAGACCAATCCGTGTCCGTGACTGTGACCACCAACCAAGCAGGTAGGAATAACACCCACTGTATTGTAGGATCTAAATGTGTATAGTGAAGGAGCTTATGTTGATGCCTGTGCTTGTTGCCTAAGTTCTGCCCTTGAAGAACTACAGGGATCTAATCGTGAGTGTGTGAGTTGTGTTATAATACAAGCAATACTCAGAAGGATGTTTATTAATTCAGGAGATTTTTTTGGGGGGTACCAACTGTATCGCATGCATTGTACTAGGTGGTGGAGATTAAATGAAGTCTAGGACACTGGTTTGGAGAAAGAAATGGCAACCCACTCCAGTACTCTTGCCTGGAAAATCCCATGGACGGAGGAGCCTGGTACGCTGCAGTCCATGGGATCGCTCGGACACGACTGAGCGACTTCACTTTCACTTCCTGCATTGGAGAAGTAAATGGCAACCCACTCCAGTGTTCTTGCCTGGAGAATCCCAGGGACGGGGGAGTCTGGTGGGCTGACGTCTATGGGGTCGCACAGATTCGGACACTACTGAAGCGACTTAGCAGCAGCAGCAGCAACACTAGCAAGGGGATACTCTTTCTGCCCCTTCTGATGATTATGGCAGAAGCTTTCTCTATCTTCTTTATACTTTAATAAAACTTTATTACACAAAAGCTCTGAGTGATCAAGCCTCATCTCTGGCTCTAGATTGAATTCTTCTCCTCCAGAGGCCAATGTAAGGTCGAGATGGCCCAATGGTGTTAAATAAAAGAACCCAGATGCCAAATAGATAATGTAACAGGCTTTACTTGCTAGGCGCCCCCGGGAGGGACCCCAAGACCTAACAGAGCGAGGTCAGGAGGGAGGGAGGTCTGCGCTGAACAAAGGCAGAGAGCGACTTATATAGCCTCTCAGTAAGGAGCAGCATGCTGCTGCTACTGCTGCTAAGTCACTTCAGTCTTGTCCAACTCTGTGCGACCCCACTGATGGCAGCCCACCAGGCTCCCCCGTCCCTGGGATTCTCCAGGCATGAACACTGGAGTGGGTTGCCATTTCCTTCTCTAGTGTGTGAAAGTGAAAGTGAACGCTCAGTCGTTTCCGACCCTTAGCGACCCCACGGACTGCAGCCTACCAGGCTCCTCCATCCATGGGGTTTTCTAGGCAAGAGTACTGGAGTAGCATAATTCTTCCCAAAAAAGGCGAGGTCTGGAGTGGCGGTCTCTCATAGGTCAGCTAGTCGAGGTGGCGAGACTGGGTTGGTCGCTCTGGAGGTTAGGAGGGAGGGTTGATTTTGGTCGAGAACTGTTGCCTCAGAGACTCTTCAGTGGTTTGGCAGGACTTTTTCCCGCTGGCGGGAAATGAAGAGGAGAAGAAGAAGCCAAGATGGCCACCGGGGAGGAGAAGCCAAGATGGCCACCGGGGAGGAGAAGCCAAGATGGCCACCAGGGTCCGGCCTTACAGCCAAGAATCCCGGCATCTTGCATGGTTCAACAACAACCTTTCACAGACACGACTGAGCAACTGAACTGTACTGAGCTGATATTGGATGTTCTGCTACTCAGAAACAACTTGTCCATTAATATTCACCAGATCGTCTGAATGTGGACCTGATTCACAACTGTAGTGAGACTGAATTAAAACATACATTGTGGAAACAAATTTTTTGCTTATAGGATTTAGATAATTATGTTTTCGTGGCAGAAATCCTGGATGAAGCATTGAAGAGTTTACGCCATTTGATTGAAAATTATAATTTTATTAGCTCAAGGGTTTTTAATTAGTATGTTTGCATACCTAGTCTACCTGTAAGTGATAGTCGCTCAGTTGTGCCTGACTCTGCGACCCCATGGACTGCAGCCCAACAGGCTCCTGTGTCCATGAGATTTTCCAGGTAAGGATACTGGAGTGGGTTGCCATTTTCTTCTCCAGGGGATCTTCCCAACCCAGGGATTGAACCCATGTTTCCTGTACTGCAGGCAGATTCTTTACTGACTGAGCTACAAGGGAAGCCCATTGGTGCTTAATTTGAATCAGATAAATGTAGATCAAAGGGAAAGGTAATTATTAACTTGCCTACAAGCCTATTCTGACTTTTGGTTGCCTGACCCTCCTTTGATCTTATTACAGGATAGTGGTTTCTTTATTGGTATAGTTTCCATTTAGAGACATAGATTCTGGACCAAGTCATGTGTGAATTCTGGGCTCTGTGTTTTATCTCTGTCTTCTTGATCTTTCTGGCATTAATTTCCTCAACTCAAAAATAAGGTAATAAACTAATTTTAATTTCTTAAGTGCTAAATGTTTAAGAGATTCTAATGATGGAATCTTGGGCCACTGGATTAGCTTTCTCAAAAAAAAAAAAAAATAACTTTGAGCGCTTATAGGTGAAAAATCCAGTCAAAATTTTTTATTTGACTATTGGTGGACCATGCTGGTTAGCAGTTATACAGATCCCAATCTGACTACTACTACTCATTATGTCATCACCAGCCAGAATGTCAGTCAGCTGAATTTCTACACCTGGAAACTCGAGCAATATCATATTATTTAGGAGAAAGACTTGTGTCATGTACTTCTGCTCTGTTTCCTCCAAAACAAGAGGACACTTTTGACTATGAAGTGAAGATCATCAATAATATGAATTCTAGAATAAGCACCATCTATTCATATGTTGACATTTTTCATACTATGTTTGCAATATCCCTAACTTACGTTTAATATCCATTCCCCAGAGGTAAAAAACATCTGGGTATCACCATCATTTTATATGAAAATCTCAAAAATAAACATATGTAATATGGATATTTCATATTACAAAATGTAATATCTTGAAATACCATTTTGTATATTTTACCTTCCTATGAGCAGATATGCAGATGACACCACCCTTATGGCAGAGAGTGAAGAGGAACTAAAAAGCCTCTTGATGAAAGTGAAAGAGGAGAGTGAAAAGGTTGGCTTGAAGCTCAACATTCAGAAAACAAAGATCATGGCATCTGGTCCCATCACTTCATGGGAAATAGATGGAAAAACAGTTGAAACAGTGTCAGACTTTATTTTTTGGGGCTCCAAAATCACTGCAGATGCTGATTGCAGCCACGAAATTAAAAGACGCTTACTCCTTGGAAGGAAAGTTATGACCAACCTAGATAGCATATTAAGAAGCAGAGACATTACTTTGCCCACAAAGGTCCATCTAGTCAAAGCTATGGTTTTTCCCGTGGTCATGTATGGATGTGAGAGTTGGACTGTGAAGAAAGCTGATGGCCAAAGAATTGATGCTTTTGAACTGTGGTGTTGGAGAAGACTCTTGAGAGTCCCTTGGACTGCAAAGAGATCCAACCAGTCCATCCTAAAGGAGATCAATCCTGGGTGTTCATTGGAAGGACTGATGCTAAAGCTGAAATTCCAATACTTTGGCCACCTCATGTGACGAGTTGACTCACTGGAAAAGACTCTGATGCTGGGAGGGATTAGGGGCAGGAGGAGAAGGGGACGACACAGAATGAGATGGCTGGATGGCATCACTGACTCGAAGGACATGAGTTTGAGTGAACTCTGGGAGTTGGTGATGGACAGGGAGGCCTGGTGTGCTGTAATTCATGGGGTCGCAAGGAGTCGGACACGACTGAGACTGAATTGAACTGAACTGATGAGCTTGTCTATAAGTGGAATCTTCCATTATTTGTTCTTCTGTGACTATCTTATTTCATTTAGCATAATGTCCTCCAGGTTTATACAGGTTGTTACAAATGACAGGAGTTCCCTTAAGACTAAATAATATTCCAGTTTATTTATATACCATATTTTCTTTATCCATTAATTTTTGTAAGCAGCAAAAAGGGTGTTTGCCATGGGTGGGAGAGAGAGAAATAGGGAGTTGTTGAATTGGTATAAAGTTTCATGCAAGGTGACTTAAGTCCTAGAGATTTGCTGTACAACAGGGTTCTTATAAATATTCAGTACTGTGTTATGCAGTTACAAATTAAGAGGCTAGATATAAAAGAAAAGGGACACAAAGATGCTTTTGGAAGTGATGGATATGTCTACTACCTTGATTTTGGTGATGGTTTCAAGTCCATATGCCTATATCCAAACTCAAACTGTATATGTTAGATAAGTTAAGTTTTTGTGTATCTATTACACCTCAATGAATCCATTTAAAAGAAGAAATATTCTAAGTCTTGGTCTTATTCATTAAACATGGGTAGTATTAATGCCTTTCTCATTGGGTTGTTTTGAATTTTAATGCATGGATCCATTCATTCAACAAATATTGATTGAGCAACTTATCTGTATCATAACTATTCTAGGCAATGTTTGGCCTTCATTGAAAATCAGATTTCAGTGGCAACAAACAAATACATAGAAGTATATTTATATTACAATATTTGCTTTCCCTCCTCCAGGGGATCTTCCTGACTCAGGAATTGAACCCTGGTCTCCTGCATGGTAGGCATATTCTTTACTGTCTGAGCCACCAGGAAGCCCAAAGTAATACACAGTAAGAGAACGATAACATTTTAGATAGTCATTAAGGAAAGCCCTCTGATATGGGAACATTAGATAAAATAAGTCAGATATATGGAAAATTCTGTGTGTGCTAAGTAACTTCAGTTGTGTCTGACTCTTTGTGACCCCATGGACTGTAGTCTTCCAGACTCCATCTGTCCATGGGATTCTCCAGGCAAGAATACTGGAGTGGGTTGCCATACCCTTCTCTGGGGATCTTCCTGACCCAGGGATCAAACCTGCATCTCTTACATATCCTGCATTGGCAGGCAGGTTCTTTACCACTAGCGTCACCTTGTAAACCCTGGAAAATTATGGGGAAGGGTTAAAACTCTAACTCGGTAAATAAAAGTCTTGAAACATTCATGAATTTAAAGAAGAGAATGTGGTGATAACAAAATGGAAAATGGCTAAGAGTTCATTATCTACCACATGGCCTGAAAGGCTATAGCCATAATGTGGCCATGGCCACAACAGGTAATGAAAAAGATGGAGTAAGAATAGAATCTTAAACGCCTTGGCCTGGAAGAGCAGATAATATGTAGAGAGGCACATGAAAGTTGGTAAGTAACATTCTGTGCTATATAGTCAATTCACTAACTCCTGATTTATCTGGGTTCATCTTCCCTTATTTCTCATCTTGAAATATATTTTTTATTTGCACCAAACTTGTATCATGCCACCCATACACCATGAAATTCCATTCATATGTCCCTCATTCTTTTTACTTTATGGTTTCATTAATGGTCCACTCACAAGAGAAGACCTCCAAAGCACCATCTCCCCCAGGAAGTTTCCTCTGAAATTCAGAGCTGAATTAAATAACATTCCTCTATGCCCAATAACATCTTTATTATAGCATCTACTACATTTATGATAATGTTTAAATATAAGTCTGATTTTGTCTTATCAATCATTTATTCTAAGCAATCAAAGAATATATGATATGTGTTTGTGACTGATACCTGTGTATTGGGGTTTTCCTAGTGGCTCATTGGTAAGGAATCGGTCTGCCAGTGCAGGAGACATGTGTTCAATTCCTGGGTCTGGAAGATCCTCTGGTGATTGGCAACCCATTCCAGTTTTCTTGCCTGGAAAATCTCATGAACAGTGAAGCCTGGCAGGCTACAGTTCTTGGGGTCACAAGAGAGTCAGACATGACTTGGTGACTAAACAACAACCTGTTTGTTATCTATAATTTTATTTAGAAAGAGAACTAGATTTCATGACAATTCTAAGAACTAATCTTACAATTGTTTACTGGAGAGTAAGATCATCAATTGAGTATTACCCTTCCCTTCTGCAAGACAGTTCACAGAGTAGAGGATAAGAGCATGGTGTCTGGAGTTAGGCTGCCCAACTTCATATTATCCTGACTCCCTTAATGACTTGCTACATGAGCTTCAGATATTCATTCAATCTCTATGCCTTAATTACTCTGTCTGTGAAATAGGAATAAAGATGACACTTCCTAAATTGATTGAGGATTAAATGAATTAATCTTAGAGTATGGTTAGGATCAATGCCTAGACTGTAATAAACAGCTGATAATATATTAGCTGAAATTATTAGCAGCTGTCAATATCAGAAAAGTATGGATAACAAACATTTAAAATTAACTGCTTAAGATACTTTCAAAAAGTATCAAAAACTACCTGTAGGACAAAGGAAAATGAAATGTCATTTTTGAACAATCAGGTAAGAAAAATTTTAAATGTGAGATGATGTTTAGCAGTGGTGAAATATAAGACAGTAGTCAGTTTCACACACTGTTTTGGGGAAGACACAATGATTCAGTTTCTTTGAAGTATAAAATAAAGCAATGGTGGCTCAGATGGTAAAGAATCCACCTGCAGTGCAGGAGATCTGGGTTCGATCCCTGGGTTTGAAAGATTCCCTGAGGAAGGGAATGGCTACCCACTCCGGCATTCTTGCTTGGAGAATTCCATGGACAGAGAGGATCCTGGCTGTCTACAGTCCATGGGGTCAAAAAGAGTCAGGCACAACTAAGCAATTTTCACTTATTCACTCACTGAAATTTAATTTGCAAATTCCCTTTGACACACTAACTTCACTAGTATTAATTATCCCTACAGTTGTACTAACAAAAGTTTCAGACTTCCTCTCCCCACTGCAAACACACCAAATAAGGTCATTGAATTTTTATAATAGTAAAATACAGATGACAACCAAAATGCCCATTAATAGAGAACTATTTAAATGAGTAATCACACAAGACTGTGATGCAATGCTGTTCAGTCATTAAACGAGAGACACAGATCTGCATGCACTATTTGAAAAGATATGCAAAAATATAAAATAATATTTGTGTATATATATCTCTTTTTTGGGGGGACATTATCACAAACACACACATACACATACTTATTAATAGTGATAACTCCAGGGTTGTGAAATGTTAGAACACTCTCTTTTTCATTTTGAAATTCTTGATACTGTTTGAGTGTTCTAATATATTAATGACATGAATGTTCTACATGTCTATGAACTTAAATATATCGCTCTTTTTGTAGAAACTAAATATATCTAGATAGTGAACTTACATATTTAGTTTTCTTGCATTTCACTATTTCAAAAATATTAAATATTCTTTTTAAATGTGTAAACAGAGTAAATTTGTTAATAGCACTTCTGCTTGAGCTGATTTCAGATGGCCAAAATTGGATTAGAGATTTTTATTCTCATGTGGAACGTTGAAATAATTTGAATCTTATTGACAGATAAACCTCAAACACACACAGACTATTCATATCAATGTATACATTATTGTAGTATTTCAGTTCAGTTCAGTTCAGTCACTCAGTCGTGTCCGACTCTCTGTGACCCCATGAATCACAGCACGCCAGGCTTCCCTGTCCATCACCAACTCAAACTCATGTCCATCGAGTAGGTGATGCCATCCAGCCATCTCACTCTCTGTCGTCCCCTTCTCCTCCGGCCCCCAGTCTTTCCCAGCATCAGAGTCTTTTCCAGTGAGTCAACTCATCGCATGAGGTGGCCAAAGTATTGGAGTTTCAGCTTTAGCTTCAGTCCCTCCAATGAACACCCAGGATTGATCTCCTTTAGAATGAACTGGTTGGATCTCCTTGCAGTACAAGGGACTCTCAAGAGTCTTCTCCAGCACCCCAGTTCAAAAGCATCAATTCTTCGGCAATCAGCTTTCGTCACAGTCCAACTCTCACATCCATACACGACCACTGTTTTCCCTATCTATTTCCCATGAAGTGATAGGACCAGATGCCATGATCTTTGTTTTCTGAATGTTGAGCTTCAAGTCAACCTTTTCAGTCTCCTCTTTCACTTTCATCAAGAGGCTTTTGAGTTCCTCTTCACTCTCTGCGATAAGGGTGGTGTCATCTGCATATCTGAGGTTATTGATATTTCTCCTGGCAATGTTGACTCCAGTTTGTGCTTCCTCCAGCCCAGCATTCCTCATGATGTACTCTGCATATAAGTTAAATAAGCAGGGTGACAATATACAACCTTGACGTACTCCTTTTCCTATTTGGGCCACAGTAAATGCTCTTTATTATTTATTGTTATCTTTATTATTTTAATAACTTATTTGGTTATTTAAATTAGAAGAGAAGTAGATAGACATATTATTGAATGCATTTGGAAAGAAAAATCTCTTTAAATGAAACAATCTAAGTGTTCATAGGTGGATGAATGGATAAATAAATTGAGGTGTGTACACACACACACACACACACACAATATGAAATGTTATTCAACCATAAACAAATTGCCATTTGCAACAACATGGCTGGGACTCAAAGGAATTATGCTAAGTACAGTAAGTTGATAGAGAAAGACTACTATATGATCTCTTTTATATGGGAAATCTGAGAAACAAAACAGAGAACAGACTGGTGGTTGCAAAAGGCAGGGAATAAAGGGTAGAAGTGGGTAAACTATTATTTTTGTTTAAATAGAAAAGTCATAAATAAAAACAAATTTCAAAATAATTTTCCAGAATAAAATATAGTTTATAACTTCCTTGAATAAAATTCCTTAATAATATTGTTCTAGAAGGATTAGTTTGTATAAATGATACTCCTCTACTTTTGATTATGACACTGAGATTGTGCTATGAGTTCTTAAAGAAAGTACTCTTCTCAAGCCTGGAATGACAGAATTTAGAATATTTTGTAAATGAATGCTTTTACTCCTCTATCTTCCAGAGTGAAACACAAGGCTATGAAGTCCACTGGGACATTTCATCATAAAGTCTTGCTCATCCTATAATATTCTATCATAATTACTATGAGGGCTATCAGCACATGTAAGATTAAGGCAGAAAAATTGAGATGGAGATTCCCCAAGGAGATGATCTAGAGGGAGAATTCTGTTTAGGAATTCAGTTATTTGGGGAAGAAATGAGTCCTATAAGCAGCAGGTGTGTATGCTAATAGAATGACTCTGTTTTAATTAAGCAGCATTTCCTCACAGAGTAATTACATATGTTGTTTACTCAACTTTTTTTAAGTTCATTAACACATCTCTAAATTTTTTTCTTCCCATCCTACAAGTTAAAAGTTTTCTTTTAATGTGTTCTCATTATGAAACTTTTTCTCAAAATGAAAGAAGCATATAACATGTAGTACTAAGCTTTATGGCAAATGTGTGTTCCTTACAAAAGAGTCAATTCAGGAATCCAAATAAAAATTCTCATAATCTTACATATGTTGTATTCTCTGAGTCTATAAGATGCATTGGGATGTTTTATTCTAAAGAATTATGCCTTAAAATCTACAGCAAAGAAAAATGCTTTGAGATATTCTCAAGTGAGTATCATCAAAGGAAACTTCTGCCACAAGCTGTAATGAGAGGTATTATGAGTTAGTTCTTATAGCTGGGAGCTGCATGCTGTGTGTATTTTGAACCGAATAGCTGTGAACTGAATTTAAACTTCCCACGTGGACATATCCAGAAATATATCACTTTTATTCCTTATGAAAGAAAATATCTGGAAGTCACTACAAAGTCATCATGAGAACTCTAAACATTTCATATTTGTTAACATTCCTAGAAGATCCTACAAAAAGAGAGCACATGTTTAATACTGTTATTTATACTTACACAGTCAGAAATCCCAAGTGCTTTATGAATATATGTACTGGAGTTGGGTTTCTAGGAGAAAGACTACTCATTAGAGGAGGCCAAGAGATTAGATAATTTAAAGAAATTAATTAAAAAGTCTCAGGACTAGAATAAACCTGCTCTACTATATTTCACAAGGTAAATGGGAGGAGTAGAAGATGGCAGAGTAGAAGGACCTGCACTCATCTTCTCCCACAAGAACTCCAAAATTACACCTCACTGCTGAACAACCTTCAACAGGAGAATGTTCGATCCCACCAAAAAAAGATACCCCACTACAAAGGGCAAAGGAAAAGCCCCATCAAGATGGTAGGAGGGGCTAAATCGTACTTAGAATCAAACTCCATACCCTCCAGAGATGCTCAGAAGGCTCAAAAAAACCTCATGCACACCAGGACCCGGAGACCCCACAGAGACTGAGCCAGAACTGTGTTTGAGTGTCAGCAGTGGCCTGCCACAGGGGCAGGGGCTCTGGTGCATCAGACCTGGGTATGGCATAAGTCCTCTTGGAAGAAGTCGTCATTAATCCCACCATAGACCTCCCAAAACTTACACAGGACTGGGGAAACAGACTCTTGGAGGGCACAAACAAAACCTTGTGTGCAACAGGACCCAGGAGAAAGGAGCAGTGATCCCACAAGAGACTGATCCAGACTTCCCCATGAGTGTCCATGAGTCTCCAGCAGTGGTGTGGGTCGGCAGTGGCCTGCTACAGGGTCAGGGGCACTGACCCTACAGAGTGTGCATGGGACCTTTTGAAGGAGGTCACCATATCTTCATTACCTCCACCATTGGTAATGGTAATTCAGCTCAAACAACAAGAAGGGAACACAGATGTGCCTATCAACAGAATAATATTGGATAAAAAATTTACTGTGCATGGCCCTGCACATCAGAACAAGACCCAGTTTCACCCTCAGTCAGTCTATACCATCAGGAACCTTCCATAAGCCTCTTATCCTTATCCCTCAGAGGGCAAACAGAATGAAAACCACAATTACAGAAAACTGGCCAACTGAAAACATGAACCAAAACCTCTTGTCTAACTCAATGAAATTATGAGCCATTCATGTAGGGCCACCCAATACGAATGGGTCATGGTGGAGAGTTCTGACAAAACGTGGTCCACTGAAGAAGGAAATGGCAAACCACTTCAGTATTCTTGCCATGTTCAGTTCAGTTCAGTGGCTCAGTCGTGTCCGACTCTTTGCAACCCCATGAACCACAGCATGCCAGGCCTCCCTGTCCATCACCAACTCCCGGAGTTCACTCAAACTTATGTCCATCGAGTCGGTGATGCCATTCAGCCATCTCATTCTCTGTCATCCCCTTCTCCTCCTACCCCCAATCCCTCCTAGCATCAGACTCTTTTCCAGTGAGTCAACTCATCGCATGAGGCATTCTTGCCATGAGAAGCCCATAAACAGTATGAAAAGGCAATAAGATATGACAATGAAAGTTGAACTCCCTAGGTTGGTAGGTGGGCAATATGCTACTGGAGATCAATGGAGAAATAACTCCAGAAAGAATGAAAAGATGGAGCCAAAGCAAAAACACAACCAGTGTGGATGTGACTGGTGATGGAAGTAAAGTCCATTTCTGTAAAGAGCAATATCTATAGAAACCTGGAAAGTTAGGTCCATGAATCAAGGCAAATTGGAAGTGGTGAAAAAGGAGACGACAAGAGTAAACATCGGCATTTTAGGAATCAATGAACTGAAATGGGTGAATTTAATTCAGACGACCATTATATCTACTACTGTGGGCAGGAATCCCTTAGATAAAATGGAGTAGCCATCATAGTCAACAAGAGTCCAAAATGCAGTACTTGGATGCAATCTCAAAAATGACAGAATGATCTCTGTTTCCAAGGCAAACAATTAAATATCGCAGTAATCCAAAATCGGGGCTTCCCTGGTGGCTCACAGGTTAAAGTGTCTGCCTCCAGTGCAGGAGACCCAGGTTCGATACCTGGGTCGGGAAGATCCCCTGGAGAAGGAAACGGTAACCCACTCCAGTATTCTTGCCTGGAGAATCCCGTGGATGGAGAAGCCTGGTAGGCTACAGTCCATGGGGTCGCAAAGAGTCGGACACGACTGAGCGACGGAACAGAACGGAACGGAACGGAATCCAAAATCACTGCAGATGCTGATTGCAGCCATGAAATTAAAAGACGCTTACTCCTTGGAAGGAAAGTTATGACCAACCTAGACAGCATGTTAAAAAGCAGAGCCATTACTTTGCCAAGAAAGGTCCGTCTAGTCAAGGCTATGCTTTTTCCCGTGGTCATGTATGGATGTGAGAGTTGGACTGTGAAGAAAGCTGATCGTCAAAAAATTGATGCTTTTGAACTGTGGTGCTGGAGAAGACTCTTGAGAGTCCCTTGGACTGCAAGGAGATCCAACCAGTCCATTCTAAAGGAGATCAATCCTGGGTGTTCATTGGAAGGACCTATGCTAAAGCTGAAATTCCAATACTTTGGCCACCTCATGCTACGAGTTGACTCACTGGAAGAGTCTGATGCTGGGAGGGATTAGGGGTGGGAGGAGACTGGGACCACAGAGAATGAGATGGCTGGATGGCATCACCGACTCGATGGACATGAGTTTGAGTGAACTCCGGGAGTTGGTGATGGACAGGGAGGCCTGGCGTGCTGTGATTCATGGGGTCGCAAAAAGTCAGACACGACTGAGTGACTGAACTGAACTGAACTGAACTGAATCCAAGTCTATGCCCTGACCAGTAATGCTGAAGAAACTGAATTTGAATGGTTCTGTGAAGACCTACAAGACCTTCTACTACTAACACCCAAAAATGATGTCCTTTTCATTATAGGGGACTGAAATGCAAAAGTAGGAAGTCAAAAAACACCTGGAGTAATAAGCAAATTTGGCCTTGAAGTACAAAACAAAGCAGGGCAAAGGCTAACAGAATTTTGCCAACAGAACTCACTGGTCATGGCAAACACCCTCTTCCAACAACACAAAAGAAGGCTACCTATGGACATCACCATACAGTCAATACTGAAAACAGATTGATTATAATCTTTGCAACCAAAGACTGAGAAACTCTATACAGTCAGGAAAAAAAGACCGGGAGCTGACTGTGGCTCAAATCATGAACTCCTTATTGCCAAATTCAGACTTAAATTGAAGAAAGTAGAGAAAACCACTAGACCATTCAGGTATGACCTGAATCAAATCCCTTACAATTATACAGTGGATGTGACAAATAATTTCAAGGGATTATATCTGATAGACAGACTGCCTGAACAACTATGGATGGAGGTTCATGACACTGTATAGAAGGTGGTGATCAAGACCATCCCCAAGGAAAAGAAATGCAAAAAGGCAAAATGGTCATCTGAGGAGGCCTTACAAATAGCTGAGAAAAGAAGAGATGTGAAAGGCAAAGGAGAAAAGGAAAGATATACCCATTTGAATGCAGAGTTCTGAAGAATAGCAAGGGAGAGATAAGAAATCCTTCCTCAATGATCAATGCAAAGAAATAGAGGAAAACAATAGAATGGGAAAGACTAGAGATCTCTTCAAGAAAATTAGAGATACCAAGGGAACATTTCACGTGAAGAAGAGCACAATAAAGGACAGAAATGTTATGGTCTTAACAGAAGCCGAAGATATTAAGAAGGTGTGGCAGGAATACACAGAAGAACTATACAAAAAAGATTCATGACCCAGATAGTATGATGGTATGATCCCTCACCTAGAGCCAGACATCCTGGAATGTGAAGTCAAGTGGGCATTAGGAAGCATCACTGTGAACAAAGCT
Source organism: Moschus berezovskii (assembly GCF_049115385.1). NCBI lineage: Eukaryota > Metazoa > Chordata > Mammalia > Artiodactyla > Moschidae > Moschus > Moschus berezovskii. The sequence continues at coordinate 47,870,325 of NC_142471.1, read as the reverse complement.
AGTGGAGGTGATGGAATTCCATTTCAGCAATTTCAAATCCTAACAGATGATGCTTTGAAAGTGCTGCTCTCAATATGCCAGCAAATTTGGACATTTTAGAAGTGGCCACAGGACTCTAAAAGGTCAGTTTTCATTCCAATCCCAATGAATGTTCAAACTACCACACAGTTGCACTCATCTCACATGCTAGCAAAGTAATACTCAAAATTTTCCATCCAGGCTTCAACAGTACATGAACTGTGAACTTCCAGATATTCAAACTGGATATAGAAAAGGCAGAGGAACCAGAGATCAAATTTCCATCATCCCTTGGATCATTGAAAAAGCAAGAGAGTTTCAGAAAAACATCTACTTCTGCTTCAGTAACTATGCCTAAGTCTTTGTCTCTGTGAATCACAACAAACAGTGGAAAATTCTTCAAGAGATGGGAATACCAGACCACATTACCTGTCTCCTGAGAAATCTATATGCAGGTTGAGAAGCAACAGTTAGAACTGAACATGGAACAACAGACTGGTTCCCAGTTGTGAAAGCAGTATGTCAAGGCTATATATTGTCACCCTGCTTATTTAACTTATATACAGAGTACATCATGAGAGATGCTGGGCTGGATGAAGCACAAGCTGGAATCAAGATAGCCAGGAGAAATATCAATAACCTCAGATATGCAGATGACACCACCCTTATCGCAGAAAGTGAAGAAGAACTAAAGAGCCTCTTGATGAAAGTGAAAGAGGAGAGTGAAAAAGTTGGCTTAAAACTCAACATTCAGAAAACTAAGATCATGGCATCCAGTCCCATCACTTCATGGCAAACAGATAGGGCAAAAAATGGAAACAGTGAGAGACTTTCTTTTCTTGGGCTCCAAAATCACTGCAGATGGTGACTGCAGCCATGAAATTAAAAAATACTTGCTTCTTGGGAGAAAAGCTATGATCAACCTAGACAGCATATTAAAGAATCAGAGACATTACTTTGCCAACAGATGTCCATCTAGTCAAAGTTATGGTTTTACCAGTAGTCATATATGTATGTGAGAGTTGGACTATAAAGAGAGCTGAGCACCGAAGAATTGATGCATTTTAAGTGTGGTGTTAGAGAAGACTCTCAAGAGTCCTTTGGACTGCAAGGTGGTCCAACCAGTCAATCCTAAAGGAAATCAGTCCTGAATATTCATTGGAAGGACTGAGGCTGAAGCTGAAATTCCAATACTTTTGCCATCTGTTGTGAAGAACTGAATCACTGGAAAAAACCCTGGGAAGGATTGAAAGTGGGAGAAGAAGGGGATGCGAGAGGATGAGATGATTGGATGACATCACTGACTCAATGGAGATGAGTTTGAGCAGGCTCTGGGAGTTGGTGAAAGACAGGGAAGCCTGTCGTGCTGCAGTCCATGGGGTCGCAAAGAGTTGGACTGAACTGATCAACTGAACTGAACTGAACTGAACTGACTGTATTTCAAAATGTTGCAAGACTGGGTCCTGTTATCTTCATTTTAGTGCTTCTGATTGAGTTACTCTATGTTATAGTGATATACAAAAGTAGTCATAAAATACTCCAATTACATCATAGGAATCCTAAGGAAAGAAGAGAAAGTATTTATAAAGTAAATTACAAGATTGAAAAAAAAAAACAGTTAATTTCTTTATTTGCCTGTCCATATAAATTGTAAAAACAGATGTTCTAAAAGCATGGCTTCAAAATACATACATAGATCTTTACTCCTATTACAGTTAAAGTAATGTACTGATTATGGCAATATACTACATATATGTTTTCATATCTCAATGAAAGTGTTCTGCCTGGCTGCTCAAGGAATGACTTTTTTAAAATGCCTTTTGAACATCTGTTTTTGACAATTTCAGTATGAAAATCTTGCTAGGAATTTCAGAGTACGATTTCTGTGAACAGAAACACCAATAGTATGTTGCTTTCAAGTACATCTTCCTAGACGTGGACTGCAATGTAATTCTGAGGAGATATTACTGCAATTGATATCTGCAACATGATGGTAGGTTTTATAACTAAACAATGTGTTTGAGTACTTCCCTCATGTAAATTGCCTGCGTTGACAGTCACACATATTTCCTTAAATATAGAATATGAAAGTTTTCCTTATAACTTATTTTCGCTTATTGAAACAAAACAATAAAGCTAAACTTTGTAATGCATTTGATAGATGTCACCTTATATTTGCATGAATTAGATGGCATTATTAGATTAAAATATAAGACTAGAGTCTCATCTGTCAGTCCAAAAGCTTCCCAATTTTTAAAGAATGTAGGATATAGCACCACTATTTTTTTGTTAATCTAAATCTGGCCTCTTTCATGGAATCTTAAAAAACATGCAAATAAATCCAACACTTCACTCTATGCAAAACTGTCTTTAATATTTACAGTGAATTACTTATAAATCCTTTTGCATCTAATGACTAAACAAACAGTACAGTTGATTTTTTTTTTTGTTTTGTTTTACTATCTTCCCTGAGTTTAAGGTCCATAAATAGCTGTGAAAAGAAGACAAGCAAAAAGCAAAGGAGAAAAGGAAAGATATAAGCATCTGAATGCAGAGTTCCAAAGAATTGCTAGGAGAGATAAGAAAGCCTTCCTCAGTGATCAAGGCAAAGAAATAGAGGAAAACAACAGAATAGGAAAAACAAGAGATCTCTTCAAGAAAATGAGAGATATCAAGGGAACATTTCATGCAAAGATGGGCTAGATAAAGGACAGAAATGGTATGGACCTAACAGAAGCAGAAGATATTAAGAAGAGGTGGCAAGAATACACAGAACTGTACAAAAAAGATCTTCATGATGAAGATAATCACGACGGCATGATCACTCACCTGGAACCAGATATCTTGGAATGTGAAGTCAAGTGGGCCTTAGAGAGCATCACGATGAACAAAGCTAGTGGAGGTAATGGAATTCCAGTTGAGCTATTTCAAATCTTGAAAGATGATGCTGTGAAAGTGTTGTACTCAATATGCCAGCAAATTTGGAAAACTCAGCAGCAGCCACAGGACTGGAAAAGGTCATCCTTCATTCCAATCAAAAAGAAGGGCAATGCCAAAGAATGCTCAAACTACCGCACAATTGCACTCATCTCACACGCTAGTAACTTCATGCTCAAAATTCTCCAAGCCAGGCTTCAGCAATATGTGAACTGTGAAATTCCAGATGTTCAAGCAGGTTTTAGAAAAGACAGAGGAACCAGAGATCAAATCACGAACATCCACTGAATCATGGAGAAAGCAAGAGAGTTCCAGAAAAACATCTATTTCTGCTTCATTGACTATGCCAAAGCCTTTGACTGTGTGGATCACAATAAACTGTGGAACATTCTGAAAGAGATGGGAATACCAGACCACCTGACCTGCCTCTTGAGAAACCTGTATGCAGGTCAGGAAGCAACAGTTAGAACTGTACATGGAACAACAGACTGGTTCCAAATAGGAAAAGGAGTACGTCAAGGTTATATATTGTCACCCTGCTTATTTAATTCATATGCAGAGTACATCATGAGGAACGGGCTGGGCTGGAAGAAGCACAAGCTGGAATCAAGATTGCTGTGAGAAATATCAATAACCTCAGATATGCAGATGACACCACCCTTAAGGCAGAAATTGAAGAGGAAATCAAAGGCCTCTTGATGAAAGTGAAAGAGGAGAGTGAAAAGTTTGGCTTGAAGCTCAACATTCTGAAAACAAAGATAATGGAATCTGGTCCCATCACTTCATGGGAAATAGATGGGGAAACAGTGGAAACAGTGTCAGATTTTATTTTTTTGGGCTCCAAATCACTGCAGATCCTGATTGCAGCCATGAAATTAAAAGACGCTTACTCCTTGGAAGGAAAGTTATGACCAACCTTCATAGTATATTAAAAAGCAGAGACATTACTTTGCCAACCAAGGTCCGTCTAGTCAGGGCTATGGTTTTTCCTGTGGTCATGTATGGATGTGAGAGTTGGACTGTGAAGAAAGCTGATGGCTAAAGAATTGATGCTTTTGAACTGTGGTGTTGGAGAAGACGCTTGAGAGTCCCTTGGACTGCAAGGAGATCCAACCAGTCCATTCTAAAGGAGATCAATCCTGGGTGTTCATTGAAAGGACTGATGCTAAAGCTGAAACTGCAATACTTTGGCCACCTCATGCGATGAGTTGACTCACTGGAAAAGAATCTGATGCTGGGAAAGGTTGGGGGTGGGAACAGAAGCGGACAACAGAGAACGAGATGGCTGGATGGCATCCTCAACTCTGTGGACATGAGTTTGAGTGAACTCCAGGAGTTGGTGATGGACAGGGAGGCCTGGCGTGCTGTGATTCATGGGGTTGCGGAGATTCGGACACAACTGAGCGACTGAACTGATCTGAACTGATCTCCTTGGAAGGAAAGTTATGACCAACCTAGATAGCATATTAAAAAGCAGAGACATTACTTTGCCAACCAAAGTCCGTCTAGTCAAGGCTATGGTTTTTCCCATGGTCATGTATGGATGTGAGAGTTGGACTGTGAAGAAAACTGATCACCGAAGAATTGATGCTTTTGAACTGTGGTTTTGGAGAAGACTCTTGAGAGTCCCTTGGACTGCAAAGAGATCCATCCAGTCCATTCTAAAGGAGATCAATCCTGGGTGTTCATTGGAAGGACTGATGCTAAAGCTGAAACTCCAATACTCTGGCCACCTCATGCGACGAGTTGACTCACTGGAAAAGAGTCTGATGCTGGGAGGGATTGGGGGTGGGAGGAGACAGGGACGACCGAGAATGAGATGGCTGGATGGCATCACTGACTTGATGGAGATGAGTTTGAGTTGGTGATGGACTTGGAGGCCTGGCGTGCTGTGATTCATGGGGTCAGAAAGAGTCGGACACGACTGAGTGACTGAACTGAACTGAACTGAATGGTATTTAATTGTTGTGAAATTGCCTTCAAGGCCCTTGGTCTTATCACCTTTTGCTATAATACCTTTCTTCAAGGAATGTGAGAGTGAAATTTGACTATCATGTAATTGTAAAATTAAGCTTTATTGTCCTCTATGTATATTATGTAGATTTAAGGACTAGACTGTCATGAGGACTATGGATTTATTACTTTATCTCCTCTATACCAGACATAATTGGTATTCCACAAAGAAGGTTTTTGAGATTTATATTAAATCTCAAGTAAATCTTGAGCATCAGGAATTAAGTGAAGAAGTACAATACAGATTAAGATTCTGATATTCTCCTTATGTTTAGTATCATGGGTGAATGAAAAAAGTATATATATATACACACACATACACACACACACTCATGGATTTAAATCTTATAGTGATAGTATTCTGGAAGGAAGAAATAACATCAAGTCATATTCTTATACGAAGAACTGAGACTAGAATAATTATCTACTAAGTCCTGGTGGTAGCTATTTCATCATGATATTTCAGGTAGACTTCATGCATAATACATGCTTTGACCTCATATTTCCTTTCCCTATTTCTAGACACATTACCCAAAACTTTGCGACCCTATGAACTATAGCCCACCAGACTCCTGTGTCCACGGGATTTCCAAGACAAAATACTGGAGTCAGTTGTCATTTCCTCCTCCAGGGAATCCTCCCAACACAGGGATCAAATTCACTTCTCCTCTGTCTCCTACATTGCACACAGATACTTTACCCATTGAGTCATCAAGGAAGCCCCAGACATGCTACAGTATTCCCTAAACTGTGCTTTGATTTTCAGTAATGAAATGTGAAGCTGCAGTGTTTCCTGTTTTTTTTTTTTAATAAAATTGCAAGAAATAAGTAAATTTCAGCATTAATATATTTAGATTAACATTTTAAATGTAACACCTTCAGTAACATTTTACTCTTTTAATGCTTTTAAAATTCTTTAGATTTCACTCTCATTTAATCTAAATGAATATATTCCTACTGTGCCATATTTTCTGTAAAAATTAGTAAAAACTTATTAGGATATGATTATTTTGTCCATTTTGCTTTATTTTATGACATGCTTATTGTTTTAGATATAGGAACTAAGCAATATGTCTTTATGCATGCAGTTAATTGGTTTGAGAATGGCCATGGTTTGAAATAAATTCAAATTTCATGTAAATATTTTCTTAAGATACTAGCAAAAGAGAAATCTGACTCATGAGATAAACTGCAAATAAAATATATGACAATAAAAATCTTGTAATAGAAAATATAAATTAGAAACTAAATTTATAATTCGTTCCTGATGTTTTGAACTGCCCTGAATAAGAGGTTTTCATCTGATAGCTCCATCAGATATTTCTAGCATTTTCTTTTAAAAGGGAAAATTGATGGATATATTTAAATTATTTTGGTTCTATCAGCTTTAATGAAGACCTGTGCTGGAGAAGACTCTTGAGAGTCCCTTGGACTGCAAAGAGATCCAACCAGTCGATTCTAAAGGAGATCAGCCCTGGGTGTTCACTGGAAGGACTGATGCTAAAGCTGAAACTCCAATACTTGGGCCACCTCATGAGATGAGTTGACTCACTGGAAAAGACTCTGATGCTGGGAGGGATTGGGGGCAGGAGGAGAAGGGGACGACAGAGAATGAGATGGCTGGATGGCATCACCGACTCGATGGACATGAGTTTGAGTGAACTCCAGGGGTTGGTGATGGGCAGGGAGGCCTGGCGTGCTGTGATTCATGGGGTCGCAAAGAGTCGGACACGACTGAGCCTCTGAACTGAACTGAACTCATGTCTCTAAGAAATAAAAAGCTAGAGATGTTTTATGAACTCTGGATTCAATTTTAGCGTAACGTATGTGTGGGCTCCCCCATAGCTCAGTGGTAAAAAAAAAAAAAAAAACATCTGCCTGCAATGCAAGAGCCCAGTAGATGCAGGTTCAATCCCTGTGTTGGGAAGATCCCCTGAGGAGAAAATGGCAACTCATTCCAGTATTCTTGCCTTGAAAATTCCCTGGACAGAGGAGCCTGTGGGCTACAGTACATATGGTCACAAAGAGTCAGACACAACTAAAGCGACTTAGCACAGCACATGTGTGGGAAACAGAATTCTGAGATGGCTTCCCAAAGATTCTCACACCCTGGTTTAACTGCCTTGTATAATTTCTTCTCTTGACCAGGAGTAGGAAATGGAAACCCACTCTGCTATTCTTGCCTGGGAAATTCCATGGACAGAGAAGCCCTGTGGGCTATAGTCCATATGGTTGCAAACAGTCAGACAGGACTGAGCACACACACACACACACACACACACATACACACACATGATTTCTTTCCTTGATAGTACATATGATAGGTAAATAGCAAAAAAATGGACAAATCAGTCCTACTGATATAAGAAAATATTTCATCAGCTGAAAAGTTCACTTTAATTTTATTATCTTTTGTTCACTTTATTTGATTTACTTGACAATGAAAACAATTTACATGTGGAGGTATTTTCCATATTGACTTGATAAATGCCCCCATCAGAGTTAAAACTTGTTGCCTTCTACATTATTTTTTGCTTATAATTTAATAGACTAATAAAAGGGTGCTGTTAATGTGCTGGACTCAATATGACAGCAAATATGGAAAACTCAGCAGTGGCCACCGGACTCTAAAAGGTCAGTTTTCATTCCAATAGCACAGAAAGGCAAAACCAAAAAATGTACATGCTACTGCACAATATCACTTATTTCACACAATAGAAAAACAACGCTCAAAATTCTCCAAGCCAAGCTTCGACAGCACATGAACTGAGAACTTCCAGATGTTCAAGCTGGATTTAAAAAAGAGGAACCAGAGATCAAATTTCCAACATCTGTTGGATCACAGAAAAAGCAAGAGAATTCCAGAAAAACATCTACTTCTGCTTCATTGACTACACTAAAGCCTGATTGTGTGGATCACAACAAACTGTGGAAAATTCTGAAAGAGATGGGAATACCAGACCACCTTATCTGCCTCCTGAGACATCTGTATGCAGAACAAGAAGCAACAGTTGGCACCAGCCATTGAACAACGGTGGGAAAGTAGTACATCAAGTCTGTATATTGTCACCCTGCTTATTTAACTTATATGCAGAGTACATAATGTGAAATGCCAGGCTGGATGAAGCACAAGCTGGAATCAAGATTGCTGGGAGAAATATCAATAACCTTAGATATGCAGATGACACCACCCTTATGGCAGAAAGTGAAGAGGAACTAAAGAATCTCTTGATGAAAGTGAAAAAGGAGAGTGAAAAAGCTGGCTTAAAACCCAACATTCAACAAACTAAGATCATGGCATCTGGTTCCATTACTTCATGAAAATTAGATGGGGAACCAATGCAAACAGTGACAGACTTGGGCTCCAAAATCACTACAAATGGTGACTGTAGCCATGAAATTAAAAGACGCTTGCTTCTTGGAAGAAAAGCTATAACCAACCTAGACAGCATATTTAAAAGCAGAGACATTATTTTGCCAACAAAGGTCTGTATAGTCAAAGCTATAGTTTTATCAGTCGTTATGTATGGATGTGAGAGTTGCACTATAAAAAAGAAAGAGTGCTGAGGAATTGATGCTTATGAACTGTGGTGTTGGAGAAGACTCCCTTGGACTGCAAGGAGATCAAACCAGTCAATTTTAAAGGAAATCAATCCTGAACATTCCTTAGAAGGACTGATGCTGAAGCTCCAATACTTTGTCTACCTGATGTGAAGAGCTGATTCATTAGAAAAGGACCTGATGCTGGGAAAGATTGAAGGCAGGAGGATAAGGGGATGACAGGATGAGATGGTTGGATGGCATCACTGACTCGATGGACATGAGTTTGATTAAACTCCAGGAGCTGGTGATGGACAAGGTGGCCTCGAGTGCTGCAGTCCACGGGGTCACAAAGAGTCGGATATGACTGAGTGACTAAACTGAACTGAATCACGGTTTGGTCTTTCTGAAGACCAGTCCCCATCCAGGAGCCCATTAAGAGTCACCTCATTAAAACAAAGGACATTGCTACCTCAGGAAATTCCAAGGGATATAAGGGATCTGTGTCAAGAAGCTGAGTCAAGATCAAGTGTTAGAACACAAGATGCTCCTGTGCTCTTATAACTTTCAGAATTACAGTATTTTTAGGACCTCTCCTTTAGGAAGTAGAGTGAAAGACTAAACGTTAAAATAAAAAGTTCTGTTGGCCCCCTTCCCAGGGTTTTAGGAGTTCTGTGTCAAGAACTGAGGGGCAGAGACTAACATATGTATTTCTTATCTCACAGGTAGCTAAGAATTAAGGACTCTGCAGCATTAAAAAAAGTTCAACTTCTGGAATGAACCTGTATACTGAAATGTAATTTGGTAATCTGCTATTAATATGTTTTATAAAATGTATGAAGATGGGAATTATTCAGAAAAGCATGGTGAGAACCTGTCACTGAAGGTGAGTATCAGGAAGGAATCTGAGCAAAGGCAACAGGATTAGAAGAGGTGTTCCTCTTCTATATTTATTCATCAAAATAAATGAAGTGCCTTCTACTGGAGAGTCTAATCCATTAGAGATATAACTGTAAACGTACCATCTATATCAATAAAGATAGAAAAGATAATTTAGTAGAAGAAAGGACACTTAAATATTCATGTGAAAATTTTCAGCGTATCTTTATCAAGGCCCTCATTCTAAGTAGGAGTTGATTTTAGGAAGCGTTTCTAGAGAGCTCACTTGGACCTTTTCTAACTCTCACTGTCCCCTGATAGTTTAACAGAGCTGTAGCTTTGCCACACAAATTATGGATACATCAATCTTAAATAAGTGTACTCTGAAAACACTTGGAAGAATACTCTTCGAAAAAAAAGCCAGTGTTTTTTGGAAATTTCCTTATCCTGAATTAAAGTGTTGTTAAAGTGAAATCACTTCATGGGAAATAGATGGACAAACAGTGAAAACAGTGTCAGACTTTGTATTTTTGGGCTCCAAAATCACTGCAGATGCTGACTGCAGCCATGAAATTAAAAGATGCTTACTTCTTGGAAGGAAAGTTTTGACCAACCTAGATAGCATATTAAAAAGCAGAGACATTGCTTTGCCAACCAAGGTCCGCCTTGTCAAAGCTATGGTTTTTCCCATGGTCATATATGGATGTGAGAGTTTGACTGTGAAGAAAGCTGATCGCCAAACAAATGATGCTTTTGAACTGTGGTGTTGGAGAAGACTCTTGAGAGTCCCTTGGCCCGCAAGGAGATCCAACCAGTCCATCCTAAAGGAGATCAATCCTGGGTGTTCATTGGAAGGACTGATGCTAAAGCTGAAACTGCAATACTTTGGCCACCTCATGCGATGAGTTGACTCACTGGAAAAGACTCTGATGCTGGGAGGGATTGGGGGCAGGAGAAGAAGGGGACAAGAGAGAATGAGATGGCTGGATGGCATCACCGACTCGATGGACATGAGTTTGAGTGAACTCCGGGAGTTGGTGATGTGCAGGGAGGCCTGGCGTGCTGTGATTCATGGGGTCGCAAAGAGTCGGACACGACTGAGCGACTGAACTGAACTGGACTGAACTGAAAGTGAAATCGATTGTCTTGTATACTGATCCATAGTGCTGGCCAAAATCAAAGTGCATTGTTGAATCCATCAATATAAATTCCCTACTTACAAACTGCACTGGAAATTGTTTAAAAATCTTCTGAGTTGGCATTTTTATATGTATTAAATACAGAACGGTTTACTATTCATAGCAGGAAGTACAGCAGAGCAGGCAAGCATAGCAGAGTTAAACTCAGACTGCCTGGATCCCCATTCCACAGATGTAGTCTTGACAAGGTGAGTAAATTTGGGCAATATATGAGTAAATTCTCTCCATTCCTGCTCATATGTAAATTTTTGTTAAAATGTATGGCTCTTTTGTGGGGATTGATTGTGAAAATACATTAAAAAAAACTACCCACATATCTGACTCATACTAATCCTTCAACAAATTTTTATGGCATTATGATAAAATAAGAAATATATAATACTCTTACTACCAAGTAGTTGCTTAATCTTGAGCGTGTGTATTACTCTCTCTGGGCCTCTACTTATGGTGCTTCCCACCTCACTGTTTCAACAACAAATTATCTCTGTCTGGGTGGACATATAACCCCACAAATGATCTCACATAATTTCAAAAGAAAATAATTTGATGATGGGCTACTTATTCAATAAAAAGGTCTCCACACTAAGCTTTCTTCATATTTATTCTCCAGTCCCTGATAGTAAGCATTATTATGTTATCATAACTAGCACACAGTATGTTTTCAAGAAATATATATATAATCTTTAGTTATTTTGATTAGATATTTTCCTCAATCCTAAGAGATTTTGAAATATTAAAACATCAAGACTAAATAAAGTGCTTCTATGGAAAAATATGAAACCTCACTCTGTAATGTATGTGGTTTTATTCCTATAACTGTTGCTTCACACCAGTGCTTATGTACCTTCTCCCCTAGAGAACAGCATCTTCCATAAGATAAAAGTCGTTTCAACTTCTATATCCAATAAGTAGGATCCTACTATGAATGGGCCTCAGCAACAAAAATCTATTAAAATATCATAAAGACTAGAAATATTTAAAAATCAGGAATCAGGAAATAAAGGTCACTATTATTTAATATTATATGAGCTACTATCTGACATATTTGAAGTTAACCAAAATAGAAAATCAAAAATAAATAATAGTATATAGATGAACAACGAAGAATTGATGTTTTTGAACTGTGGTGCTGGAGAAGACTCTTGAGAGTCCCTTGGACTGCAAGGAGATCCAAGCAGTCCATTCTGGAGATCAATCCTGGGTGTTCATTGGAAGTTCGGATGCTAAAGCTTAAACTCCAATACTTTGGCCACCTTATGAGACGATTTGACTCACTGGAAAAGGGTCTGATGCTAGGAAGGATTGGGGGTGGGAAGAGACGGGGACGACAGAGAATGAGATGGCTGGATGGCATTACTGACTCAATGGACATGAGTTTGAGTGAACTCCGGGAGTTGGTGATGGACAGGGAGGCCTGGCGCACTGTGATTCGTGGGGTTGCAAAGAGTCGGACACGACTGAGCGACTGAACTGAACTGAACTTCAGTCACTCAGTCGTGTCCGACTCTCCGCAACCCCATGAATCACAGCACGCCAGGCCTCCCTGTCCATCACCAACTCCCGGAGTACACTCAAACTCATGTCCACAGAGTCGGTGATGCCATCCAGCCATCTCATTCTCCGTCGTCCCCTTCTCCTCCCGCCCCCAACCTTTCCCAGCATCAGAGTCTTTTCCAGTGAGTCAACTCGTCGCATGAGGTGGCCAAAGTATTGCAGTTTCAGCTTTAGCATCAGTCCCTCCAATGAACATCCAGGATTGATCTCCTCTAGAATGGACTGGTTGGATCTCCTTGCAGTATAAGGGACTCTATATAGGACTATATCCATGGACTACAATTTTAAATATAAAAGATATCTTTACTTCCAAAACTGATGAATGGAGTAAATATTCTTCTGAACAAATCCTAACATTGCTTATGTGGAACTGGCATACTATTATAAAATTTGAATAGACATGCCTCTTTTGAATAACAAAAGAAAAGGACTAGTCCTGACAAGCAAAAAGAAATTGACAACATTAATAGTACCTTAATAGTACGAAAGCAGACAGAAAAATACCAATGTCAGAGTGTAGGAAGACCCATATTATTCATATGTTGCGTAATATATGGCCAAATGGGCTCCAGTGATCTGTAAAGATGTGCTAAACTATTCAGCTGAAACAACTGAGTTGTTTCAATATAAAAAAACATTGAAATTTTAGTCATACTGTGAACAAAAATAATTACTACATAAATTAAAGGAAAATTTGAAAGTGAAAACTTAAAAACTTATGAAAGAGAATATAAGAGAATAATATCATGACCTTGGTGTTAGATTTCCTAAACAAAATTTAAAAAGCAATAATCACAATGAAAGATTGACAATTTAAGCTTTTTAAAATTAAAGTCTTTGATTTATCATAGAATACCACAAAACCAAAAATATAAAAAATCAGAAAAGTTATATCCCATAAAAATAAAAGCATATAATTACCCCTTTATTATTATTATTATTTTTATTTCTATGCCACCTTTATAGTTCTGGTTTCTCATTTCTTAATTAGTAAATTCAGCGTGCAGGTTCTATCCCAGGCTAATTTATACATTTCCAGAAGAAACAGCCTCTTAAATCCACAGAGTGTTGAGGTGGGGAGCCCCCAACCACATCAGATTCGTTTCACATATCATAATATACATGTTTCAATTCATTCTCCCAAATTATCCCACCTTCGCCCTCGCCCACAGAGTCCAAAAGACTGTTCCACACATCCAAGTCTCTGCTGTTGTCTCCTATACAGGGTTATTGTTATCCTCTTGCTATATTCCATATATATGTACTGAACTGAACTGAATATACTGTATTATCAATCATAATTAGATAAATGCAAATTAAAACCACAATGAGGTTTCATTTCACGCCAGTCAGAATGGCTGCTATCCAAAAGTCTACAATCAATAAATGCTGGAGAGGGTGTGGAGAAAAGGGAACCCTCTTACACTGTTGGTGGGAATGCAAACTAGTACAGCCACTATGGAGAACAGTGTGGAGCTTCCTCAAAAAACTGGAAATAGAACTGCCATACGATGCAGCAATCCCACTCCTGGGCATACACACTGAGAAAACCAGAATTGAAAGAGACACATGTACCCTAATGTTCATCGCAGCACTGTTTATAATAGCCAGGACATGGAAACAACCTAGATGTCCATCCGCAGACGAATGGATAAGAAAGCTGTGGTACATTTACACAATGAAGTACTACTCAGCGATTAAAAAGAATACATTTGAATTAGTTCTAAAAGGGTGGACGAAACTGGAGCCTATTATACAAGCGAAGTAAGCCAGAAACAAAAACACTAATTACCCCTTTAAAAAGCACATACAAATAAAAAGAAAATTCAGATGGAAAAATATGAATAGATGAATGAATAGAAGATACTAATGTCTAATAAACAAAATTAAATATTCATAATGATTAGAAAAGTTCGAGACAAAACTGTAAGAAATACTTTCTCCAACTGAAAGAATGGCAAAAATTTTAAGGTTAGGTAATAGCAAGAATCAATAAAGGAAAGGGATTGAGAAATCAAACTCCTCAGAAAGTCATTCATTAAAACTGGTTTCCTTATTGAAATATAATTCACTTGTCATAAAATTCACATTTTAAAAACTTACAATTAAGTTGCTTTTAGTATATTCAGAACGTTGTGAAACCATCACCACAATCTAATTCAAAAATATTTCCTTTCAGTTCAGTTCAGTCACTCAGTTGTGTCACACTCTTTGCAACCCCATGAACTGCAGCACACCAGGCCTCCCTGTCCATCACCAACTGCCAGAGTCTACCCAAACCCATGTCAGTTGAGTCGGTGATGCCATCCAACCATCTCATCCTCTGCCATCCCCTTCTCCTGCCCTCAATCTTTCCCACCATCAGAGTCTTCTCAAATGAGTCAGCTCTTCGCATGAGTGGAGTTGGCGTTTCAAAGTGTTGGTTTCAGCTTCAACATCAGTCCTTCTAATGAACACCCAGGACTGATCTCCTATAGGATGGATTGTTTGGATCTCCTTGCAGTCCAAGGGACTCTCAAGAGTCTTCTCCAACACCACAGTTCAAAAGCATCAATTCTTTGGCGTTCAGCTTTCTTTACAGTCCAACTCTCACATCCATACATGACCACGGGAAAAACCATAGTCTTGACTAGGTGGACCTTTGTTGACAAAGTAATGTCTCTGCTTTTTAATATGCTGTCTAGTTTGGTCATAACTTTCCTTCCAAGGAGTAAGCATCTTTTAATTTCATGGCTTCAATCACCATCTTCAGTGATTTTGGAGCCCCCCAAAATAAAGTCAGCCACTGTTTCCACTGTTTCCCCATCTTTGCCATGAAGTGATGGGACCGGATGCCATGATCGTAGTTTTTTGATTGTTGAGCTTTAAGCCAACTTTTTCACTCTCCTCTTTCACTTTCATCAAGAGGCTCTTTAGTTCTTCTTAACTTTCTGCCGTAAGAGTGGAGTCATCTTCATATCTGAGGTATTGATATTTCTCCCAGCAATCTTGATTCCAACTTGTGCTTCATCCAGCCCAGCATTTCTCATGATGTACTCTGCATATAAGTTAAATTAGCAGGGTGACAATATACAGCCTTTACGTACTCCTTTTCCTATTTGGAACTAGTCTGTTGTTTCCATTGCTCAAAAAAATAAACCCCATTAGCTGTCAGTCCTCATTCCTCTATCCTCATCACCTACACCCACTTCCCATCTCAGTCCACAGGAAATATTAATCTGATTTCAGTCTATGGATGGGCCTTTGGTTCCTGGTTCATTCATGTACCATTGTATTTTCAAGGTTCATCTATGCTGTAGCATTATTAATTCTTCATTTTTATGACATTGTAGTCTGCAGCCTTGGTGTACTTGTTTATTAGCTCAGTTTGTATTTAATCATGCTTTAAGATATTTAGGATATTTTCATACATAGCATATGTTAATACAATTTTACTCCCTTGTTTCCAATCTGGACGACTTTTACTTCTTTTCCTTACCTAAATGCCCTTACTAGATCCTCCAAAATAGCGTTGAAAGAGAAATTGAAATAGGGAGCATCTTTGTCTTGTTCCTTAACTTAGGAAAACCTATAGTCCTTCACCATTAAGTATGATGTTAGCTACATATTTTTAATAGATGTCCTTTATCTAGTAGATTAAGTTCCC
Source organism: Moschus berezovskii (assembly GCF_049115385.1). Classification (NCBI taxonomy): domain Eukaryota; kingdom Metazoa; phylum Chordata; class Mammalia; order Artiodactyla; family Moschidae; genus Moschus; species Moschus berezovskii. The sequence continues at coordinate 47,854,539 of NC_142471.1, read as the reverse complement.
TCTCTTCCTAGTTTGTTGAGCATTCTTATAAAAAATGTGAGTTGGACATTACCAATGCTTATTATGCATCCATTGAGATGGTCATGTGTTTTTTTTATATGCTGTATTATCATTAATTTACATTGAAATGTTGAACAAAGCTTGTACACTTAGGATAAACCCCACTTGGTTATGATGTATAATTCTATGTGTTATTGGATTCTGTTTGCTTTTATCTGAAGGATTTTTATATCCATATTCATAAGGATATTGGTCCATAGTTTTATTCTTGTGATGTCTTTGTCTTGTTTTGCTATTTTGCAATAATACTGGCATTCTAGAATAACTTAGAGTGTTTCTGTGTCTTCAATTTTGGAAAAAAAAATCCATACAAGAATTGATATTACTTTTTTCTTTAAAAATTTGGTGGGTTTCACCAGTGAAATTATTTAATAGTTTTGTGAATGTCACTCAGTTGTGTCTGACTCTTGTGACCCCATGGACTATGCAGCCCATGGAATTCTCTAGGCCAAAATCCTGGAGTGGCTATCCTTTCCCTTCTCCAGGGGATCTTCCCACCCAGGGACTGTACCCAGATTTCCCACATTGCAGGTGGATTCTTTACCAGCTGAGCCACAAGGGAAGCCCAAGAATACTGGAGTGGGTAGCCTATCCCTTCTCAAGCGGATCTTCCTGGCCCAGGAATTGAACCAGGGTCTCCTGCATTGCAGGCAGATTCTTTACCTAGTGAGTTATCAGGCAAGCCCAATATTTTTGTGGGAAATGTTATTGCTATTTTAACATCTTCACTTCTTATAAATCTATTCAGCTCATCTGTTTATTAAGTCAGACTTGGTAGTTTCTGCTTTTCTAGAAATTTGTCTATTTCATCTATATTATCTAATTTGTTGACAAAAAATTGACTTTTCTCACTTACTATATAAAAAGCTTTTGAGATTTATCTACATTGTATCATGCATCATAATCACTTGCTTCTTGAGTCCTATTCTATTGTATACACATACTAAAATTTGTTTATTCATGCTACTTCCTTATTGTTTTAGTCTTTGACTTCTGTGAATAAAGCTTCTGAAACTTTCTCATACCAGTCTCTGTATGAATGGATATTTAAATTTCTATTGGTCTGATATCTAAAAATTGGATTTGCTGAGTTGTTGTTTCATTAGGTAAGAAAGTGGCAAAACTGTTTCTAAATTGTTGTTTTGT